>NW_026865267.1:0-81925 GCF_026571515.1 Ruditapes philippinarum
TTATTTATCTCGTGCGAATATTCAGGAATACTGTAAGTGGACAGACGGGTCATTTTGTCACATTCAAAATGATTTACGACTGACCTTAAGCGTTTTATGGGAGAAATGGTGTCTTCTGTAAGTGTAAGGACATGAAGTTATATATTAACATGAGAATCAAATTATTTTAAAGGAGGAAGTGCTTGTGTTATTATACATATCATAAAAGAAGCAAAGGCAAACACAATGACGTGTTCGAGCAGACGACCGTTTAATAACGTGCTACAATGCATCAGACATTTAATCTTAAAAGAACTTGAAGTTTAAGCACACTCAGCTCAAATTGAATTAATTATGTTAAGAAGTTTGTTAATATTTTGTTCTAGAACCTGCCCCCGTGCTCTTATTAGATCAAAATCAAAAACTCATTTTTCCCGTTATTATCCTCGTAGATTAAATATTAAATATCAATGTGATAGATATGGACCTAAAATTGTGATTTATCAAAATTTAAAATGAATTTCTTGTTACTTTATAAGATATGGGGATTTTATAGTTGTTCCAAATATTGATTTAGATCTGAAAATTGATCCTAATTTGATTCGATTATTCTTTTTGCATTTGTATTGGTTTTCGTGTTTTTTATCCCCAAATAGGGCCTGTGTGCAAATCGGCATTTTGTAATATTTTGTTTATATCCCATTTATTTAAGCACGGTCAATTTTTGTATAACACAGGAATGGAAATAAAATCAACATCATTTGATCCTGATACAAAGCAGTCATGGGCCTTGACCTAGACCGTAGGTCCAATGAATTTTTGAAGGACTTTGACAATTAAAATGTAAGTATTAGATAAATCGATTCATATAAAATCAGTCCGACGTTTAATTGATACAATCATAAAGGTTGTCCTTATGTTTAATGTTACATGTGTATTAAATGAAACTCGTACAGCACCGTGCAAGAAAAGAAAAAAACAAAACAAAAAACAACAACAACAAAAGAAAAAAAAAACATTCGTAGAATAGTGATAAAATAAAGTACTGAATGACTAACCAGAAAGCAATCTATTGTAATTGAATGTCATAAAAATGTCGCAAGAGCTGGGAAAAAAATTAACGACAATACGATGACTGGGCAAACAAATGGATTTGTGGTAGAGTGCTTGCGTCTAAATCTAATCAAATGCAGTCTGTAAAAGATTAACTTGACAAACGAGTCTCGTAAATCGAGGACAGATATTTCCTCTGAGAACAATTTATCATGTCGCGTTTTTCTCTTCAAAATATATTCTACAATTTATTGTCAATTTTACTACTTACATGTAAATGCAAAGATTTATCAATTTAAATATTTTGTGTATGTTTGTTTTGTGAATTGTCTGTGAACAGTAAAATTTTAATATTCTTTTGCCATTTCGCCGTAATGTAAACTTTTTTTTCTTTCGATAAGTAACAGTGATTCCTTGTTTGCTTTCTTACTAATCCAAGGCGCGTCGTATTGGCTCTAGGGTGAATGCCTGTTTACGGTATTGACACTGATTCTGTCGTGTTTGTCCTGGTCGTCAAATATTGGTCATGTTTCTTAATAAATTTGTTTATCACACACATAATAGAAAATACTATAAAATAATATAGTCGCCAATATCATATATTTTATTAACAAAACATTACATCGCATCACCCACCGCATACTGAATACACATTAATGCATAATGATAAGGCAAAATAGACTTTATTAACGGGGGACTTAGTTGGATTCACAGGTGTTAAAATAGAATGAATGATTGAAAATTCAATGGCAACGTCTTAAGGATAAAGTTGATGAGTAAGATATGTAAGCTACCTTAGATGTTTATAAGTCTTCAGTATTTGTTAAACGCATCTCGTAATACATAATGATATTTTTCTCGGAGCTAATGTCATTTCATCAGGTTTCTTTCCCCGTAAAATGCAAATTGCTATTTAACTGTTGACACCCTTCTTTATAAAGCTGCTGAGAATGACAATAGTTTGTAAGATTTCATTGTCCAACATTTCATCTCAGGCCAGTGACTTGTATCCCCCAGATTATACGAAACACATAGAATAGGTAGTAAAAAAAATTATGCACATGTCGTCAAAAGATGAGAAAAGAAAAAAGGGTCTCGGAATTTTTACAAAGACATTAGCATGATTAAAAATTGTGCCTGTAGTGATATTTAAATATTTTTCCATTTTGTACTCGAATATACATGCGTAACTTTGCCAAAACGGATTCAAGCGTTACTATAAATTCACGTTCGCTGAATTAATTGATCTTTTAATTTCATATACCATGCTGATAACTTCGTGAGAACTCTGCTGGGAATCATCATTTTGTGTCAGCCTTTGTTTGTCTTTACAGTTATATTGTTACGTTTAGAATAAAATAAATGTACAGCAAAATTAAATGTAACTAGAATGTAATATCATACTTTGTTTTAATAGTATATATGTCTTTAGTGATATTCTGTTGGTACACACTCCATAATAGTCAAAGCCTATCGTACAAATTTATGCATACAAATCACATATTCTATGTGCAAAATGTAACGCTGAAAAATGCTATCGTTCAAAATGGGCGTGTCTTCAGATTAAATTTCAAACAATTTAAACCTTAGTCTAATAAAAGACAGGGCTTAACTTGACAAGGAATCTCGTAAATAGAAGACAGATATTTCCTCTGAGATGATATAATCAAGCTTTTTTCTCTCTCTTTTTCTCTTCTTTATGTCTTCTACAATTAATTGCCAGCTTTCACTTTTTCAGATTCCTACGGTGTTCCGTTTGGACAATCGTCATTTTTTATCCATCTTAAGCCGCGATGTACGATGATGAGAACACGATGGTACAATTATGAAAACACGATGGCACGATGGTGAAATCGTAATAGTACGATGGTGAAGTTGCAATAGAATGATGATGAAAACACGATATTACATCGCGGTTTCACCGTTCTACTATCGCGACCTTGCGTTTTCACTATTTTCAGTAAAGAGATACGTGAAAGCCTGGAATTTGGCACAATATTTGAAGTCAATGTGAGAACCAAAGCACACAAGTATTAGACACCTCCTCTGGGCCAAGTTTTGGCCTCAAATTTTACATGCAGATTCCTAGACTAAAACACACTGTTTCTTTTATTTTTTACTTTTTAGACATGATATGTATTGTAAACATAGACAATATGGTTATATAATGGTTTTCATCATGCTTACATAGTTATTATGTCACACGCAGAACACCTGTGCATCCGTGCAGACTGAACCGGCTCTGTAAGCATGGCTGAATAACTTTAGAACTGTCTATCTTGATCTCAAA
The DNA here is from genome assembly GCF_026571515.1 of Ruditapes philippinarum. NCBI lineage: Eukaryota > Metazoa > Mollusca > Bivalvia > Venerida > Veneridae > Ruditapes > Ruditapes philippinarum. The sequence continues at coordinate 3,323 of NW_026865267.1, forward strand.
GATTGATAGACAGTTATAAAAGCTTGGAAGTTTGAAAAGTGCATTTTACAAATTCAACAGGCTTTGATTAGACTTTCAAATATGTACAAATATGTACAGTTTTACCAGTGTCAGGTCAATTTTCTCTTTTCTCTTGCAGCTTATCACAATTACTTTTTTAAGTCGGATAAGTCGAATAAATTGAATGCATTATTTCGCAAAAATGTCCCCAAGGTAAATATTTGCAAACAAATTGTGTGAAGTATATATTCAATGCATATAAAACGTTTTTGAAACGTTCACGTTTTCGGGAAAATATACACAGAATGAAAAGTAGAAAAAACTACTAAATATGATCTTTTGAAAATTTCATAGCGAACTCAAAAGGACGAAAACTGACCCACGCTTGATTTGCATAACTATAGTTGTATATAAACCAATTCAAGACATAAATGCGAAATTAACCTCCTGATCAATAAAAAATAAGGAACTGGTATGTTTTAAAAGTCTGTCCTTCATTAAAAGGGCGGACAGCTCTTTGTCTCTTTCTCGTATGAGAAGGGGAATCATGTGATGCGTGTATGTGGTCGCACGGTCACTTTCTTTACAATATGTCCTCGATGCATGTATGTGGTTGCATGGTCGAAAATCTCTAATAAAATGACAAGGTTTTCAATGTAATTTGGTTGAAAATCTTAATGTTCTTAATAAGATGACGCCTCCTCGAGCTATATTTAGCCGTTGCAGACTTAGCTCCCGGCCTGTTCAACTTCGCCAGCTTTAAAGAAGGTAAGTGACACATTAAAACTTTTTGTAGAACACAATATTTTAAAATCCTCTCCCTTCCACCACTACTATGTGATTACCGCCGTATGATTTATATATTTTCAGATAAGGTCGATATAGTGCACATATTTCGTCATGGCAGGAATTTGCTATGTTTGGTTGCTGAAAAAGAACTGGTTATTAGAGAGCTTCTGTACATGGACACAAAGTAAAAACATTAATTGGCTACCGTTATCGAACTAATGCGATTGGTGTCTTGTAGCAATAAAAATATGTTACGGTAGTTACTTCAATTATTTTTGGAAGTTTGGAAATTGGTTTAGAAGAATAATTATATGCATAATATAAAATTTCACTTAAATGTTGTGACATCCTTAATTACAATATTATACATGATCATTATCAATAAATTAAACAGGGCATACATATAAACATTTATATTACATTGTACATATTTATAAAACAAAATAGCCTTGAGAAATGGCTCAATTTTTAGGGTCTTTGATAATGATGTAATAATAGTTACTGTATAAATTATTGAAAATACAATGACAAAGTCTGAAGGAGTAAGAGTGATGAGTAAGATATTGAAGCTTCTACAGAGGCTGTCCGAACGTTTGTTCTTAATAAATGAAATAATTTATTAAACGTATCTCGTAACTTATCAGACATAATTGATATTTTTTCCGCGATAACGTCATTTTGGTAGGTTTCTTTCGACGTACAAATCAAAAGACACATAAGTATGCTGTTTATTGTCAGTTTAAGGCCCTTACAACAGGTGAAGCCCCTGTCAGGATATTGTAAGATTTCATTTTCTGAGAATCCTACAAAGGTCATTGACATGTATTCTCCAAATAACATGTAAAAATTAGTATAGTAATATACAGTACAGCGGTAAAAGAACAAATGCAAACAAACCTAATGGAGTTGTCAAAGGATTACGGACTATCAGGTCAATCAATAACAAAATATTCTTGGAATTTTTGCAAAGACATTAGCCTCATTAAAAAGCTTGCCTGTAGTGATAGCAAACTGTTTGTATAAGTTTTATAATGTACAATGTAGGAAACAAATATAAAATAATTTGTTGAGCTTCAAACTCTGTAGGAAATCGTCATTTGGAGTAAGCGGACTAAGTCTTCTTTGTTGTCTTAATGTAAATTTGAGAAGAGATGATTTTTCTTAAAATAAGCATACATGGAATGTAACTTGAATGACCAAATTAGGCCCGTTGTTCAAATATATGATTGCAGTTGTATTTTATTTTTGTACTTTATCAAAACATTACATGGAAGTCCATGCAAACGTTTCATTTATTCCATGTTGAAATCAATCTATCAATCAGTGAAAAATTAAAAACAGTTCTCGTCCAGGGTGGGCGTATCAAACACATTTTCCCGGTCAGACAATTCAAAGACACTCACTTGTAGCGTTATTATGCCCTTACATCAAATTGCTTCACCGTTTTTATTGTGTGTGTGTGTTTTCTCAAATGTATTGCTTAAATTTGGTATGCTGTCACTCCAATAAAATATGTTCTGACGGACTGTTTACCAAATAGTGTTTTGAAAAGCAATTCAGAGTTAATATTTAATTGCCAAAATGGAAAAGTCTATTTCAATTCCAGTTCCATTATTATATAGCCCATGGGACAATGTATAAGACGCCTCCGTGGCCCCTTAGAGTTTATTCCATAACGAAGTAGAAAAATATTAATGAAACCCAAGTATTTTGTATCAAGACAAAAAAAATGAAGTTAGTTGTTTTATATGTAAAAAATTTAGTCTTACCTTTGATAAATGCTTTTTTATGGATAAATATCTTTGTTTCGTATAGCAAATGGGGACTCTAAAAATTGTTTTAACAGAAACAAAAATAAATACTTACTTAGTTGATAGGACTTTGTGTGTGGTATAAACTTTAAAGGTATATTATCATTTGTCATGATTATTCCCATTACTTCTTTTTCCTGTTTTTGTTCTTATAATAGAGCATTTTACGCAACGTTTTTCTGCAATACTTGACTTACTTTGATACTGACTTATAAACATACAGAGGTTCATTAACAATTTGAATGTATAAGAATTTTGTTCTGTTTTCCCAAATTAACTTTTCATTGTGAAAAAAACAAGCATTTACTTAAGTGACATTATGTATGCTAGTGCCAATGAGACCTTTTGAGCCGCGTCACGAACAAAACCAAACTAATAGTTTGGTTTGCAACCAGCCATGGATCCAGACAGCCTGCCCTCCGCGCAGTCTTGATCAGGATCCATTGCTGTTCGCTATCAGTTTCTCTACTCTGTAATAGAGTTTTGGTAAGCGAAACAGCATGGATCCTGATCAGACTGCGCGGATGCGCAGGCTGGTCTGGATCCATGCTGGTCGCAAGCGCACTATGTTGGTTTTGTCGTGACGCGGCTCATTTTATATTTCAATGCCCCTGCCTCCTGACAAGGTTGTTTTACATTTTTGTATAGGTATATTCCCGATCATTTGGTTATGGATTCATTATTTTTTATACCATTTCAATATCTTTACATTTAGGTTGTTCAAAAACTAAAATGATAATGTAAAGTAAATTGACAGTAAAAACAATGTTTTCAAAAAAGTTTAAAAACAGTGACAAAAATTAAACGGAATTGTTAATTACGTTTGAACACATTTATAACAGAGTTTAACGTACTGGGAGCTTAAAAATGAGTTAATAAATCTGTCGGGGAAATGAGTCAATTAAAGGCCTGGATTTTTCAACATTTTCAATACAATTTACAAGGCAGTAAAAATCCTATAAACTGAGACATTTGACCACAGAAAATAGGATTGTTCGCGCTGTAACATTGCTAATTGAGTTGTTGTCGGAAATTGTATTTTACAAGATTTCCGAACGGAATGTCAACGAAATGAACTTTACAAATAACCCATTCAATGACACAGGCCAAAAGAGACAGAGGGTGCCGTGAAAATGGCAGTAGAATGCATAGCCAATAAAAGTTACAAGTTAATCTGAACACTCTTAAACGAACGATTACCATGTGGTCATGTTGTGCAGATACAGTTGTTATTTCCCATTAGAAAGTGTCACAAAAAACTTCAAACAAGTACTAAATTTCGCATCGATTTTGAAACAAAGACCTTCTTAGATTCAACTTTTCATTTTGCTGAATCCAATCATCCATGCTTTAAATTTCAAAGCATAGGAAATAACTCAGCAATATTCAATATTACCGATAAAACACGCCTTTTTACTTTGATTGAATTAATGTTATTGTATCACTTATTTAAAATGTTATTGGCTTTTAAAGATATTATCTATAGATATTAATTCGTTAACTTGTTGGAGCCTATACACACATGGTCTTTTACGTCTATTATAAAATAGTGTTTATTAAGCCATCAATTTCATGTTCTTTGTAGAATGTTCATCCTGCAAACGTAAATATACTTGATTGTTTCATTAAAGTCTTAAAGATAAGTGAACAAACAAATGCATCTCAAAAATTGAAAATACATGTCCATACAAAATATTGCTTTTAAATTGTTTTTAAAAACCTTTTTTCGAAAAATGGTTTTTAAATGTCAATGTGATTCTTACTCTTTATTGCCAAAAACAACATTAAAAAGAGAAAAATAAACGTTATATGTTTAAATTGTGTCTTATATTCATGATTCTACAAATGTGCATGATAAAAAAACTGCTTTTGAAGGATATCATCAGGAGTTTGTACAGTTGAAGTGTTTGTAAATGTAACATTGTTGTTTAGAAAAGAACCTTTGAACAACTGATTGCAAATGCAATTTATCAGGACCGCCAGGATCATAAAACATTATGATTATAAAAATAATCGCATTGGTGCTCAACATGAGCCTTATGTAAAACTTAATATGTTCACTTATTTAAGGAAAATATGATGTTTTGATACTTGACCTCAATACAAACTTAAAAAAAATGAGGATTGTTTAATGGGAAGCTTATACGATAACTGCACATGTATAAAATATACTAGTTTCATTATATTTTCATTTTTTTGTGTAGTTGTTAACGTTCTATTTATGGAACATAAATCATTACCACAAAGAGATAACGTTGACCTCTAGGAAATATATGTTTTAACGTACATGTATTATGAATGGAAACATTTCAAGAATGTATGGTTTTTTAATCCCCGGTAACATCCTGATTTACTTTGTTCACCCTTTATGTTTAGTTCTATTTACTGTATTATTAATTGCTTCAGGAGCGGACTGGACTGTCATTAATCAAATGAGTCCTGTTGAAACAATCAGTTACAGCAGAAGACAGACAGAGAGGATGGCAATGAGGAATGACAATTTAAGCTAACATATAAGAGAGATGTTGTATTTCTGTGCTTAGACATATCAATTCTAAAACGTGAATGTCCCTCAAGATCTCAAGAGAACTTGCTTGCGACGAATGAAAGATATATGTAAATTAGTTCGTCCTTTGCATATTACATAATTAATCATTATTATGATAAAGTTTACGAGAACGTCTTATTCAAAGATACCTTAACCATTTTTACTCTAACTTACTAAGATAAAAGCTTTGGTTGGCGTTTGTCAAGCCACATCAGATTATAATGTCGATAAAGTTCCATTTGCGTGAAGATTATAGGTACAAAATTATTAGGGATGTCATTCGGGGTCCGGATTAAATTATACAAATTAGTAAATGTTTCATTATTATTACAAAAATAAAATGATAGAATGCATGCAACCAGTTCATCTTTTAAATGGTGTATTTTCCATTTAATATTTATCACAAAATTGGACAACAATTTTATTTTATTTGTCTCACAAGATTTAAATTGAAATGTAGTCTGGTGACATTTACTAAGAACGTAATTACTCAGAAAGATTAACTAAATAACTAATCTAGATATCAACGTTATGGCAAAAACAACAATCGTTCGTCTTGCAATAAGGATAACGATTCTGTATTAGTTGTCCAATGCGATGCAATCCAATACGTTACGTATAATCAAAGAACAAATTAAACAAATTTTAAAACATAGCTGTCTAACATGCTATAGAGGTTGTATCGGAATCCGATAAAAACACTGAAAGAGTGAACGAAAGGCTGATAAAACAGTACACACATTTATAGAACCTTCATTCATTCCTGTGATATCCGATTGAATATGGGATATACAATAATCTGTGGTTAAATACTTTTGTGATATGGATATACAATGTTTATGGTTAGGTATTTTGTTTTTATGTTTAATGGGTGTAGTATTACTTATTTATGCAGATTTGATTACTTAGTTTTGTAAAAGGAGGTCATGTTTTTTTAATAGAAAATGTCCGTTGGTTTCTTAATCAGCTAATTTTAGTTATATAGTTTAATAATATTTTTATTGCATATATAAATATACATCAATTTTTTACATCAACATAATTAATTACACAATATACAAAAGGGTTTGGCCAAACGTTTTTGCACATTATCTTGGGCCCTTGCCCAAAAAAGCTTATTTGGTTAATGTTTTGATCGTTTACACGTAAATACCATAAAATTTTAAGTTATCGAGTATGTTTTCTAAATTTTCCTTTTATTTAGTCAGTCTTCATATAACTAATTATCACATACCTGTTGTATTTCTTATAGATATATTGAAACGGATAGGTAAAATGTTAACAAAGGAACTTTAAGTGTTTGTAAAATAAAATATGTGAGATTAATGAAATAATCTGAAAAAAGGAGAAATCTGTTGTACTAACATTTTAATTTGTTCTATATACACATCAAAGTTATTTGGCTTACCTCGAGCCAATTTGATAAAAGATATTTTATTAAGTAAAATCCGTTTTTCAAATTTATTTATCAGTATATCCGATCTTTACAAAATATCATATGCTTATAAATTTGTACATGTATAATCTTTATCTTAGAAATTTGCTCATCTGTCTGTTTGCCGAAAGTCATTTGATCGGAATGAATATAAGATTATAACAATCATGAATTTTGTAATGTTTGGAAAATAATCTTCAATAATCTCATGAAATGAACCTTTTTGAACCTTTTTAAAATGTCTTTTATCTTTTGTTAATGATTATTATAATACATGTTATTTCAACCATATGTTATATCGAATGTGTGGCATAGAGTTTCCACAAGAACACGTTTTCTTATTTAACCAAATATCTAAGAGCTCAATCTTGCAGCTTAATCGTTCAATTTCTATTTCTAAACGCTTTACGACTTCTCTTTTAGAAAAAAAAATATAACACGGACCAAATATGTTTAAATTTGATTCGAAACTGCCATTTAAATTTAACATCTATGATTAATTATAAACATACCTTTTTCAGATAAAAACTCAAGGGAGACATATACAATTATACTTTTTTTCATTACTAATAAATAACATGATAGGATTGGTAATAAAACAATAATATCATAATAGAATGTTGAGCTGCGTATACAAATTACAGTAGTCTCGTCATTGAAGACATTTACAGTATTCTGTGTAGAAGTTCTTATGTCATTTCACGTCAAAATAATTGAACAAAGATTTAACTTACAAGTTAATGAAATCATTTTTGGAATATCTTAAATATAGCGTTTCAAAGGTGATGGTAAATCTGTGTGTGAATGATTAGGCTAAACATTGTAGGTCAAACAAATGAGATGAAAAACAAATATATCACTGTTACCGAAAATAGGATGAAAGTGCACAAGATAGATACCCTACCAATCGATATAAAAACTGTTTACATATGAAATAAGGTTAAGTGCATAAATTAAATACCCCATTTCGAACGCTAAATACTTTAATCTTATATTTTGTTTTTCCATTTCAGACATAAGCAACTAAATATTTACCATTTTCCTTCTCTTTCACGTTTTGAAAGATCAACGATATTGATCAAGGAGTAGAACCATTCGTGTGGAGTAAAATAATTGGAATGTTTGCAGATATAATTGTGATAAAAAATTTATTTGGGAATGCATAGATTTACATAAATGTTTTAGGGGTATAAAAATGAGAAAATAAGTTTATTTTTGTATTTAAGGTATGTAAGTTAGACATGCATGTTATATCGATATATTTGTCGTAAAAATGCACCTTGGATTTTATATAAACAATTCTCTGGGAGAAGTGACTAAGACATGTACAGAGGATGAAATTGCCAAGATACTGCAGATACATTCTATGAACATTTCCATTTATTTTGTCATGACATTCTCAGCTGTGGCAGTTTTCTTGGGGAGCAAAATAATACTTAATAAAATCCGCAGGAATAATGCACAATTGTCAGTTATAATTGTAGGAGCTGGACCTATAGGTTTGACATCAGCCCTTGTCGCCGTTCATTGTAAACGAGTAAAGAAATTGGTGCTATATGAAGAACAGAGTAAATCTAATGTTGAAAAGCGGACGTATCAAATTGCATTACAAAGTGCTCAAGTGTCTTTTCTCCGGCGTTATGGGGTAGATTTTGATAATTTGGAAGGTTTATGGCATGAAGGGTGCTTTTATACACGCGTTGGAATTTACTTGGAATATATTATACACATACTGCCGCTTTATTCTAAAGAAATCACGATGCATTTTGGAACTAAGGTAAGCATTTCCTGTTACAATAAAATGCAGTTTTAATTTTGGGTCAGTGTTGAAATCATATTATTGTTTTATTTAAACCATCAGGAGCATTGTTCGAACGCATTATATTGAAATAAACAAATGAAAATCTTTGCTGACTTATTATTGTTTTACTGTATTATTTCAAACATATTTTTCAAATTGTTATTCTATCAAAAGTCAGTTTTTGACAATTTTTAAGATAAACATAATCTTTGTATATTTTCAATATTTTTACTGTTTGACAAGTGTTTTTAGGTTTCTAAAAGTTTCATTTGTCGAATAATAATAAATTTTCTCTCAAACAAAATTTGTTGACACATATGGTAGGCCTTCACATTTGCTTTTATACTGAGATTATATACAAATTCATTAATGAGTTTATGTCATAAAAATATTCGCTACGCTATATTAAATAATAGATATTTCAATTTTTTGTCGTCAAGGTCAATGTATTTTATGAATATAACACGGCTTTCATTGAATCCATTGACATTTGTGTTCCAAATGCAGCGAATCGATACTATGAGGCTGTCTGGAAGCTTTCAGTCAGGACGTTTAAGTATAAAATATAAGAGGTAGCATACTTACCGAAACACTTTTAATAGTTTACTTCTGTTCATCTTGCGAGAGGTAAAGATACTTTAAAAGTATGAAATTAACTTTTATCTTATTTAGAAATTTGAAACATCAGTTTTATTACGTTAAGATAATGATTTTAGAGTATGTTAAATGCATTTCACTTGAAAAAAGTAGTGCTGAATATAGACTTGTATGTCAGAAACGTAGCAAACTGTAAACAATGTTACAGTAGTATTTTGAGTTCCATACAAATATACAAAATACTGAATCCGTATAACTGCAAAGATTGCCAACAAGCACTAGATGCAAAACAAATGGTTAAGATAATAAGCCAATGAGTAACCTATTTTGAGAATATAACAGGACACCAAAAGTAAAAAGATTTTGAGCAGCAAAAATAAAAGCATTTCTGAAGCATAACGGGCCTTTTACCTACCAGTAAAAGAAACAACCATTTGATATTTAAGATCAGGGATCTTTATTGGTCATTAATAATTTACTTTTGTATTTTTTAATAGTTCAGCCTTTATCAAATCAGAAGTCTTAAGGAAAAAGAAATAAACATTCGAAAACTCACAGTTTTGAAAGTGATTCTAAAATTAAACACTATTTAGCATAATAATTATAACAAATCGAACTTGTAACATTGGATTTGACATGAAATCATAGTTTGAAGCGTTTATTTTTTCCCAATGTTTGAAAATATAAGCAATTGTTGAAAAGCATGGTATATTAGTACATTTGTACATAATATACATGAAATAAAAAGGATAGTTTTTGTATTTTACAGTTTGCTCGTGAAAAAAGAGACGATATAGACAATATCCCAGGTCGTAAATTGGTTATATGTTGTGATGGGTCTACAGGTCTTGCTTCACATACATTAGGACTCAGTGATGAATGTGTCATTCATTCTAGTGGAATATTTGGAGCTGTGGCTGCAGTTGAAAGAAACAATGAAACTTTAGTACCAAGACCAGAGAAGCGTATTCACAATCTTTCTTTTGACTTATCTGCATATATTTCTTCTGCATTTGAGGAGAATGGGAGTTCTAAATTCACTTTAAAACTATTTGGAAATTCCAGGTGTAGATATATGGCATTAGCTGTAAATAAATGCGACTCTAATATTGTCAGGGCATTGAAAACAGTATTAGATAAGTCAGTGAGTATAACCTGTTTTTTGTCAATGTATGTTGTTCTATAAAGTACAATATATCAACAAACAAATTTGATTTTAATGCTTTCTTTTTAATGGTTTCTATATTGTATTTTTTAGGTGATTAATTATACCTTAAACTGTTATCCTCCTGATGGATAGATTTAAATAATGAAGATTTTGTACTATAATATATGATATATATATACTCTCTATTACTATTATAATGTTGTATTACGTTCTTTTACAGATGATGAGGAATATATTTTTAAAATGTTACAACATATATAAACGATCAGACGAGGCGAGTATCAGTGACTCGTATTGTCTTAACAACATGAAGTTTAGTCCGAGATTATACGAGATCAAGTTATCACAAAGAATGGAAAATGTCGCTTATATATCTGACTGTGATCTCTTTATAATAACCGAGGGTGAAGCATCCATGTCATATAACTATAACACAGGTATTATATCAATTTTCATATTTATTCTATATACGAATATTGTAATTGAATACGATTATGCGAGGATGATGCATCTAGATCATATAACTTTAATACAGGTATATTATATGTCCTATCTGTTCTAAAGAGAAATATTGTAATTAAATACCGTAATGCAAAATATAAAACATAATTTGTTCACTGATTAAACGTGTTACTACAACTGATTCATTTTCATTTATTTACATGGCTGGCGGGGTAAATAGTAACACGAAGTATTTATGCAATAAAGTGTCTAAATATATCAATAACATTCAAATTGACATAATTAATGTATTTTGCACGCAGTAATGATAATAACAAAATAAAATGTATTTCCTTGTATGTGTTTATCCTAATAATTATTACTTTTAAAAAACAACAACATGTTTAGAAAAGAATATAAGATAAATAAAATATTTTTCATCACTTAAAGCCTTATCTGCTATTATATTTTGTATTGTTCTTCGTTGATATTTAAGACGTATATTTGATATTTTCAGGAATGGACATTAACCTTGGTGTGAAAGGGTTATCTAGCCTGCAGCCGTTTATAGAGATGGTAACACTAGCCGAAACAGAATATTCCATCATGCAAGCTCTTGTTTTTAAAATGGAACATTCCGAAAAAATATGTAGGGAGTCTTTAAAATATGGTTTAAAGGAGTATTTGTTATTATGACGTGTAAAACGTTACTTTATTCACCAGTTTTCATTTTTATATGGACTCATACCATAGCTTCCGTTCTAAAGTCAATACAATATGAAAGTGTTGGCAATTGTTTCTTGAGGTTTAGTTTTCCTATCGAGATAAATAGCACCCAGTTATTTACTTTCAATCGTTATTTTACATTGTATGTTTGCCCCTCCGTATTTTGGAGATCAATCAGCGTAACTGGCAGTACGGATCCGTATCAATTAACAAAAGGCAATGAAGGCAGAATAATGTAATGTCAATAACCTACTCCCGAACAGTTTTTGATAAATATTAAACAAACGTCAAGGAAAGGTTTAACGGGGAACAAAGTGTAACTTAAAAATGCTAAGTTTCATGAAGAAACATAATAATAATAATAATAATAATAATAATATCTTTATTTAAAGAAGGTTACACATTAAGAACATACAATAACAATCATATATATCTTATTTCCAATGTGGCCTTCTGAAATAGAAAACAGCAACAACAACAACAACAACAACAGGATATGCATAGGTAGAAAAATGAATGTATAATATGTAATTTTTAGAATATTACAACTCATATACTTTCGACAGACACTCAACAATTTGTTTAAACATATACGTATATTGCATCATTCGTTCGTTCGTTCATATATTTATTTCATTCATTCAACCATTCATTCATCATATGAACCAAAAATTGCTTTTATTTTTTTAAAAAATTTAAGGTTTTTTAGATTTACGATTTTAAGGTATATTGTTCCAAATGTTCATGCCATAATAAGACATGTAAGAAAATGTGTCTTTTTGATCAGTTACATTTTCAAGAGCTATTTCATTTATCTTAAGAATTAATTTTCTCATAATATTTACTTTTTGTCTTGTTCCTCTTACCATTCATTTTGATTTATCTGGATTTAAGGCCATATTATTTATTTTGCACCATTTGGCAATATTATTTAAATGATCTTGAAGTTTTATTTCTACTTTTGATATATTTTCTCCGGACTCATAAAGAGTAAAATCATCTGCGTATAAATCAATTTTTATATCATTACCTATGAAAGCTATGTCATTTATGTATATTAGAAATAATAAAGGTCCTAATATTGAGCCTTGTGGAACACCGGAAATTATTTTCATTGGCTGAGATTGAAGATTACCTATTTTAACCAGTTGTATTCTGTAAGAAAGATATGACTTAAAAACTTAACGGCATTTTCAGAAAAATGATAAAGTTTAAGTTTATGCAAAAGTATTTCATGGTCAACCAAATCAAAGGCTTTCTTTAAGTCTAAGAATACAGTCCCGATAATTTTCCCACTGTCAACATCTTTTAACCAAGTATCTATTAAACTAATGAGTGCAGTATTACATGAATGATTTTTACGAAATCCTTATTGTTTATTATGAATTATGTTCGTTTTTTTCAAAGAATGAGTGTATTTGTTTGGCAATATGGCGCTCAAATATTTTGGATATAGTTGACAAAATTGATATCGGTCGATAGTTATTTGCAATAATCAGACAAGCCACACAAACACGAACATTTAGTAATTTAATTTAATTGCAAACGTTTCGGCTATATGCCTTCATCAGTGCAAAACATAATAAAATTACCGGAAGCGACGTCATAACTTAACACGCGTTAAACGCGCGAAAAACGTTATGGCGTTTAGCGGCAAAACTATGATAACATGTAGAAACAAATATTTATGCTATAAATAAAGCTGGTACATGAATTAAAATGGATCAACAGTGATACAGATGTCTATTAGACAGTGTTAATAAAAATAAGATAATAGACAAACATATTAATATTCATGTAACGCATTATAAATCAAACAATACTTTATTATTTAGTCCATTTGGAATCATAGTATTTAATTTATGGATACAAAAAGATTCTTTACATAACCGGTCCATGTTGTTATCTATAATTTCTATAGGTAAAAATGAAAATTCTGACAATGAACACTTATTATCTTTTGATCCGAAATGGATCGCAACATGTGAAACTGGATTAACGTCACAATTTCTTATATCAAATATATGTTTATTCATTCTGCATGATACATTTTGATTAGTCTGACCTACGTATTGCTTTTTACAGCCTTCACATGTAATAAGGTAAATTACATTACGCGTAGTACAGTTAACATCATTGTGTACATCAAAAGAACTACCTGTTATGCTGCTATTTAATTGGGAGCCAACAATTATATTGTTACAATGTGAACATCTACTTCGTAAACATTGGCTAGATAAAAATGTGCGATCAAGTAAAGCACTTCTAATAAGATAATCTCGAATGTTTTTATGACGTCTATATGCTAAAATAGGTTTGAACTTGTTATGTATATTTTTAACGCTTACCTTATCAGACAAAAGTAATAGATCCCAATATTTATTTAAGATTTCACCAATATTAGGCAGAGATGTATTAAAACATACAGTAAAAGGTATTATTGAACTAGTATTTTTAACGACAGGACTTAGAGCATCATTTTGGGACATGCCTTCAATTTTAGAAAACGCTTTCTCAATAATAGATTTAGGATAATTTCTATCAGAAAAATATCTATTTAACGTATCTAAAGACTGCTTAAAAGTACCGTCATCGGAAATGACACGTCTATAACGTTTAGCTTGACTAAACGGGATACCACGCTTACATGATAAAGGATGAGAGGATGTAAATCTAAATACAAATGCATATTTGTAGGTTTGCAAAATATATCGGTAACAATTTTTCCTGTTACGTCTTTAGATACAGAAACATCAAGAAAAGGTACCGAACTTTTAGAAATATTGTAAGTGAATTTAATATTCGGGTGGAAACTATTTAAGGAATCTATAAAAAAGTTAAGCGTTTCCAAAGAATCATTCCAAATCATAAAAATATCATCTAGGAAACGTAACCAGACATCAGGTTTTACATAAGTAGAGTTAAGAAATTGCTCTTCTAGTCTACCCATGAATAATGAAGCATAAGAAGGTGCCATAGGGCTTCCCATTGCTGTGCCCATGGTTTGTAAATAACTCTGATCGTTAAACTCAAAGCAATTATTATGTAAAACAATATTTAACAATTTCCTTATATCATTAGCTTTGATGTTATTGTTTCCTTTATCTTTCTGTAAAAAATATATACAAGATTTAATACCTTCATTATGAGGGATATTTGTGTATAATGATGAAACATCAAGGGTAACTAGATAGGTGTCTTTGTTTAATTTAAGATTACGAACCTTATTTATGAAGTCGGTGGTATCCTTGATATAGGAAGGCAAACTTTGCATATAAGGATTTAAAATAAAGTCTAGGTATTTCGCTATGTTCTCAGTACTGGAGCTACATGCTGAAACAATGGGACGACCAGGGTATCCAAGAGGAAGTTTCTCATCATATGATTTATGCGTTTTCGGTAAAATGTAAAATTGAGGTGTACGAATAGTAGACGGGAACATGTCAAATTGTTTAGTAATGCTTACATTATTTTCCTGTATTTCATTTACACATTCTTCTATTTTTAACTTAGTCAAATTATGTTGTTCCTTTTCTACTTTTTTGTAATATCGCTCATCGTTCAGTTGTCGATTCAATTCGTCGATGTACTTCTGTTTGTCCATTATAACGATGGTATTGGATTTGTCTGCTTTTTTGATAATAATATTTGTATCACGAGATAGGTCTTTAAGCGACTGGAGTTCTTGTTTGGATATATTAGGACGAAACCGTTTTTGTTTAGAAGAGTGCATAATTTCATTACTTATAGCCTCAATATAAAAATCCAAATAAATGTCTCTCCCGCTAGGTGGGGTAAAGGTAGATGATGTTTTATTATAGAACGGCAAATTTTGATATTCTTCTTTTTGGTTATTATCATCGATTTCGTTGTTATCATTTTTATACAAATCGTTGAAGTATTCTTTTAGTCTTAAACGTCTTGAAAAATGAAAAACTTCTTCCGCTAATAGAACCTTATCATGCGAATTATATCGTGGACAAAATCCTAACCCTTTTCCAAGCACTATCAGTTCAGTTTCTGACATTGGGCGTGATGATAAGTTCAACACTGTTTTTTTACCTTGTTGTATCTGACTTTTCCGCTTTTTATATTTTTTATATTGATTTCGTGTCTGGAATTTTTTGAACCTTCGTGATTTTGCTTTGTTGTTATCATTGCGATTTCCTTTATTTCTTGTAACACTATGTCCATTTTTTGTAGCAGTTGATTTGTTTTCAGATTCTTTGGTTCCCCGTTGATCACGGCCTCCCTGTATGTTTTCTTGGTGCCCGGGGTTTTCACGTTTTTTGATTTCTGATTTTCTAAGGTTGGTTGGATTAAACCTGTTTTTGTAGTTGTTGCAGCTTTGGTTGAAATATTATTAACATTTTTGTTAACCGTAAATTTCTTTGTCGATTTAGATGATCTTTGTTTCTTTTTTACCGTTTGCCAGTCTTGTTCTGTTACTATCATAATTTACAATTTGCGGCGACGTTGATATGGAATCAGTGTTGACAGGGGAATGATTTCCGTTTTTATTCAAAGTAGATCTAGATTTACTCATTTCTTCTCTCAAATATGTCAGTTTCCTTTCATGTTTTAATAACAATGTCATTCTTTTTGTCTTCTGTGTAACTTGTAATTTCATTTTCAAGATTGGAGAAATCGGAAGTAGTAAGTTTATTTTGCAATAAACGTCGCGTATTTTCAATCATATTATCTGTTTTGTCATTGTGACGGAGATGGTCCTCTTTAATACGTTCACAAATTTCAACACTTACTTTATGAAGTAGCTTGTTTATGTCATCCTGTAATTCTTTACCATCTGGTCCGACGCTCACCTTCAAAGAAAGACGAAGACCCTTCGGTACGATGTCATCATTAATGCAGTCTTGTAAGAAACGCGCATGTAATGCGCTCTTCATCTGTTTTACCGCTAATTTCTTCAAAATTTGTCGTGGATCTTCTTGAGATGCCATTGTGTGGTATAAACGAATAAAATAATCAGACAAGCCACACAAACACGAACATTTAGTAATTTAATTTAATTGCAAACGTTTCGGCTATATGCCTTCATCAGTGCAAAACATAATAAAATTACCGGAAGCGACGTCATAACTTAACACGCGTTAAACGCGCGAAAAACGTTATGGCGTTTAGCGGCAAAACTATGATAACATGTAGAAACAAATATTTATGCTATAAATAAAGCTGGTACATGAATTAAAATGGATCAACAGTGATACAGATGTCTATTAGACAGTGTTAATAAAAATAAGATAATAGACAAACATATTAATATTCATGTAACCATTTATAAATCAAACAATACTTTATTATTTAGTCCATTTGGAATCATAGTATTTAATTTATGAATCCAAAAAGATTCTTTACATAACCGGTCCATGTTGTTGTCTATAATTTCTATAGGTAAAAATGAAAAATCTGACAATGAACACTTATTATCGTTTGATCCGAAATGGATCGCAACATGTGAAACTGGATTAACGTCACAATTTCTTATATCAAATCTATGTTTATTCATTCTGCATGATACATTTTGATTAGTCTGACCTACGTATTGCTTTTTACAGCCTTTACATGTAATGAGGTAAATTACATTACGCGTAGTACAATTAACATCATTGTGTAAATCAAAAGAACTACCTGTTTTTTTTTTTTTTTTTTTTTTTTTTTTTGATAGTTATTTGCTTCATTCTTATCCCCCGATATTAAAAATAGGTATAACTCGAGCTATTTTTAAATCATCTGGGAAAATATTAGATTTAATACTATTATTGATAATTGATGCAATTATTGGTGTAATGTAATCTCCACAATATTTGATGATGTTTGGTCCAATTCCATCTTATCCTGTAGATTTTTTAATATTCAGTTTTTCAATAATAAGTTTTACTTCAAACGGTGTAATTAATTCAATATTAAATTCATGATACATTAGCTTTTGGTCTAAAGTTTCTTTTAATTTTGAAAAATTTGTATTTGAAAACTTTGTTTTATGTATGACATTCGAGATATTGACAAAATACTTGTTTAATTCATTTATAATATTTACAGTTCCGTAAATTTCTTTATTACCTGTTACTAGTCTGTCTGGCATTGTAATACAACCTTTTTTATTTAGATTTGGAACGTCCTTTAAATTTTTCCATAAAAATGCCGGATCTTTGTTATTTTTAATAGCATTGTTAAAGAAATCTCTTTTACTTTTTTTAATCAATGATGTTATTTTATTTCTGAGCAATTTGTATTGTTCATGTTTCCCTACTTTATGATAGTAATCGCGTTCATGTATAAGATATTTTATCTCAGCAGTTAACCATTCCGGGCGGTGTTCACGTTTGATACGTTTTTCTTTTATTGGTGCATGCTTTTTCAAGATAGTATTTAAAATGCTATTAACAAAACCGATTTTTTGACATATGGTGCACCATTTTACAAATGGTGCCGTTTTACATATGGTGCCGTAACACACGTAAATTAAAAGATGTGAACAGGAGAGCTGCAGTCAACAACCCTCATACACATGAATAATGGGAAAATATAGTTTCTTATATGTTATATCTATCTGTTATACTGTTAAGTCGGGTATTTATTGCATAATGCTGTATGAAAATAAATATATATTTTGTTAATACTCCAATACACAGAATGGATATTACATATAAGAAATTGCATATATTTTGTTCAAAAAGTAATAGGACTGCAGCTCGACTGTTCACATCTTTTAATTTACGTGCACAGTTTTACAAGAGAAAAATATCGGAACATATCCTTTATATATACAGTGAAAAAAATCAATAAAATATGTGACAAGCTCAGCGATTTTTGGCCCAAATGTGATATTTGGGCGAAAATGAGTTATGACTAGTT
Organism: Ruditapes philippinarum; assembly: GCF_026571515.1. Lineage (NCBI taxonomy): Eukaryota > Metazoa > Mollusca > Bivalvia > Venerida > Veneridae > Ruditapes > Ruditapes philippinarum. The sequence continues at coordinate 21,515 of NW_026865267.1, forward strand.
TGTGGTAGAACAACATCTGCTGAATAGCTGGAAACAATTATTTTTTAAAAATACTTGATATTTTATGAAATATTCTAATTTGTATGACACAACCATAACAAAAATACTTTTTAAACTTTTATTGGTATATATAAACTAGAAATAATTCCATAGTTATACACAATAAAATAAAAAAATATAAAGTGATCATTCATCTTAGTGTAATATATGTAATATCTTGATATAAAAACTATCGTTTGTTTTCAAAAATCGGTTGCCATGGCAACAAAAAATAAAAAAAATCATCAAATGCAATATTTTTGCACTTAACATGATTAATTCATCACCAAATTAATGCATATATTATATTAAAAGACAACAATATTAAAGACTTTTCAGAAAAAAAAAGGATTTTTCATTTTTCCCTTTAATAGTTATTGATAATAACTTTAAACATAAGAATTAAATTCTCAGAATTTCAGTAACTTTTCCATGATTAAGGTGAATATCATAACTTAAGTTAGTCAACTTTAAAACGCACAACTATAACATGATAGCATATAAAATATAAATCCAATGCAAAACAAATATTCTTTAATGCACTGATTGCAAAAATGGTGTATTTTGGTTGCCATGGTAACAAAAAAAAATGCAAAAATAACTGAATGATTTAAAATAATTGCATTTTATGAAAAAAATATTCCATATAACATTACATAATTGTATTCACAATAACTTCAAAAGTCTTTCAGAAATTTAACCAAAAAAATAGAAAGAGCTTGCACTAGTTATGTTCCTGACAAATTTTCAGTTACAGATATTGACAGTGTAATCATAATTCTGATCAGTGTATTTTAATTAAATTGTATAATATGAATAACATATAAGTATATTTTTAAATTGAAATAATTTCAATGAATTTAAAACAATTACAATTACAGATTCTTTCAATCACATGGGAAGTCACAAATGACAGCTCACTTATGTCCTTGAATGTAGTCTTGCAACCCCAGATTGAGGGTTGACCCAAACAGGGTAATAACAACTATGTCTCCTCATTCTCCTCATATGCCTTCAGTTTTTGTATGCAAAAAGTGATTCATATATAAAACTTGCAAAAACTTGTTTCACAATTAAGTGAAAATACTGTAACACCTGCCACTGCAGTATTCAGCTTTTTCAGGGATACTTCTAAAGACAAATTCTATGAAAATGTAATTCACTTTTGGTATACTGTCAAACATAGACAAGTCATTGACTTCTCACATGCCATACTGAAATAACAAAAACCTAAGTAAGTATAAATGAAAAAATATAGTGTATATGATGATTTGACTGAACAGAAATGAACTATAAGTAAATTGTTGTATACCTTAGTGTTGCGCAGCTATTGGGTTCATATAAGGTCTTGTTCATCATGTAAGTTCTTGTGTATTATATTACAGTCCATATATCATGTATATGTAGCAGTTACATTAATCTTGAACATGAGTAAAATAATCTAAATCTACATTATATGCATGTATTGTGGTAGGAACACCGCACTCTTTATTTCAAAAAGTCAAGAGAATGTGGAATATTGCATAAATATACATGCTTACCCAATTGAAGTGTTTATCTTGACCAATACAGTACAGTTGATACAAGTAGTTGTCTTTTTTACTCCATAACCCTGGTGCTCAAAGTGCATAGAACTATGTCACACATTGTGCCTCATTTCCAACAATAGTTTAGTATATTCATCAGCAAATAGGTGAACTATCTATGTGTTCTGAAAATTATGTATATGTACTTTAAGAGCTTAACATTATTGACAGAATATTTGCATAAACAATACAGCATTATTTCTAAATATAAACTTAAAATTTAGTTCATGTTACTGTACAGAGTTATTTAATTTTAAAACAATATTTTTAAGATCTCATCTGACATCATATATAAAATGCTAAATTGCAAATAAGATACATTACTTTCAACTGCAATTCAGGAAAATTATCATTATCATTATTTGATAAAAATGGTTGAGAATGGTCAGTTTATGATGGTTATTTACATATGTATACAATGATTACAATCATAGTTAATCATTTGATCTTTAAACCAAGTATCAAAACACTTACCAGTACATTTCCTTGAAGAAAATGGCTCCAACATGCTGGATAATCATATTATCTACTTCAAAACTCTGATGAACTAAGTTGAAGATCTTAAATGTATGTTGGCTGTCAGACCTAAAACAACAACACAAAATATTTCATCAGCAAAAAGTGCTGGCTCATAAATGTTAAAAATATCCTGGTAGCAGGGCTTCTGTTAGTTAAAGTTTGGGAGTCATTTACTCCTTGATTTTGGCTTCCAAAATGTAATGCTTTTCCTTCTTTACCTATAAAGTGACTTCCAATTACAGACATTTTGCAGTCTTTGACTGCCAATGTTTGGAACTTAATGGAAGCCCTGCTGGTAGAATATGCTATGTGGTATTAGTAATGTGAATATAATATGATTTATTGTAGATACTACCAAAGGCAAAGGGCTTATAATAATAAATGCATTTTAATATCTATCTATGGTGACATCTTCAATCACAGTACTAGATCTATTAAATGTATTTCAAAAGCAGCATGCAGTACAGGGATAACATTTTCTTTACAAAAAAGATCTTGAATTGTAATAGAAATTCATTTGTCAATAATTACAGTACTGTACAGTAGCCTTGTCATATATTTCCTTTTTTAGAAATATTTTATAGGCCTACAGTATAAATCTTCTTGATGTAGATCTACATCAAGCTCATTCATTGTAAACAAATTGCAAAATATGTAATGTGTCCAGTTACATTTTTTTGTCATAGTGATGTAGAAAAAAATAGACTTTTTTTCTTTTATTGCAGCCTGGACTTCAATTTATTTTGTTATGTTATCAATGTCTAATTTAGAAAAAAAGGTTAACAATAACTTTCTATAAAGACCATGACAAATACAAATCGAGTGCAATAAACAATGTATCCCAAAAAAATTGTCTGTCATGACCTGACCTAGATGCCTGCCATGTTTTTTTTATATAAACCAGTTCAAGTGTCATGGTCCCATTAATTGTTTAAAGTAAAAATACGATGGTTATTCATATTCATCATATCAGAAAAAAATAATGAACAAAATAGCATAAATAATAAAGATGCACTTACCTTAATATTTATTTAAACCTCCAAATATGCAGTAACATGACGTAAAAGGTAGTGAATCTACATGTGTTTACTCGCTGACCTGACTCCTGAGTTTACACAGTGTATTTATTCTAAATATAGATTTTTGGGAAATGATTATCGTGGAAGCTGAGAAGGGCTGTTCAAAAAGTATTTTTTTATTTCTTTTTAGTTTATTTTAGTCTTTAAACTTTCAAAGATACCCTGTTTTGAAGGGAAACCCTAAAAATTAAGAGATGAAAATTCGCGTGACTTTGCAAGCGTTTTTCTCACAATGATTAAAAACTCAATTGGGCCAAAAATCGCTGAGCGCGTCACATATGTTTACAAATAACACCAATGTGTAAATGTTAAATGACAAAATGGGTACGCGTAATGTTTAAAACAAATAATTTATATTAAATCCTTTGTTTAGAACAATAAAAACCAAATATTATTTAAGTGTTACATATGTTTCATTTTTATAAAAGCCGTCATAAATGTCTCTACGAAACCGCTAGTGAATGTATGAACTTTTCTTGAACCTTGTAAATTCTGTCATTCCTGATTAAATCCAAATTACGAGAAAAGAATAGCCATCTCGGTGGTTCAGAAGATAACACCTTGTCTATGGATTTTGTTCTTTAGATGATTAAGTTGGTAACGATATATTAAATGCTTTTAATCACTCAAAGCTTATTCATGTTAAAAGTAAATTAGGTTCTACAGAAAAAACGTACTAAATTTAGAAAAATACTCGCTCGTAAATCACAAAAAGCATTTCCAACTTTACTACAAATCATGTAAAATAATAATATAAACTAAAACGCACGTCTTCATACATACTCTGAAACTGTATTCCACAGTATTATCTTTTATCTAAGAATAGCCTTTCGAAATAATGTTATTGTTTTGAACACATACCGTACAAAGATATTTTATTAAATATCGCAGATATTAGAGTTGTTTAAATTTTAATGTGGTTTAAAGTATATGTAGTGTCTTTCTATGCAAATTTGGAGTCACACTTTGGCATTAAATACATTAAAAAACAACGAGAAACTTTTATCATAACAATATATATATTTTTTATTATTATAATAAACAAATGGTAAATTAACGTCACATTCGAATAAGACATTAGTGTTTGCCATTCCAGAAAAAAACTTGTACATATCAATTGAAGCTAATAATGGTAAGAAAATGTCCACTCAGTTAAGCGGTCATTGCATTGTTAACGGCCTGGAATGTTCTTTAACTAAACTGATATTCCTTGTAACCCAAGGCGAATCAGATATAATTGTACTTTCAGATACTAACGATCTTGATGAACGCATTTCAGAAAGCTTCTCATAATTCACTATACAAATATTTGTCTAATGCACCAGTTGTGGCTCAAACAGCAGATTACTAGTCATTCATGATTGTCCCTTTCAACAAAAGTCAACGACAAATTAACAATTAAGTTAGCTTACACTTTGTTGCACCCTATTTTTTTAAACAATATATTTTACGAAATATGGACACATTTTGAACACTTCACTTAACTCGTTCAATATTTAACACAAATTTTAATGTTTATCGTTGCTATTCATCCGGAACTACATTTGATCACACTTTAACTCAATTTACATCTGGGAATTATGAATTACTAATTTATAAAAATGTATCTATGGCGATGTACACGACAACGGTATAGGTTACGACTTTAAACATGAGAAAATACTGAGTATTCGTGAACCAATATCTTGAAATTGTAGACAGAATCTATATTCAAATGCACCTATTTCATTAATTCATCCGAACTGACTATCAAGCTTCTCCCGAAAGACAAATATACTTTATATCTGTAATGCACAATTCATCAAGTGACTGTGTAAACATCAAATTGCTAAACATACACAACCGTTTTATTATTCAGTTGTTTTAAATATAGATTCATTCAATTTTATTACTGATCAATGACATGCTTACTGATACAACAAACATGGTAGGACTTGCTTAAGTGTTACAGTCTCGTAGAGAATCTACTTCTACATATATTTATTGTTGCAGAATGAGTGAATACCAAGCTGCATATTTTTAGACTATAAGTATTTCTTTAATTCTTTTGTGGGAAAAGCATAAGGTATATAGCCTGAATCGAATGTCTCCGTGTAAAATGATATTATCAAATTAAGGTTAATGACTATCAAATGTCCTGATTTCTTTTGATTTCAGGATAACTTCGTTTTAATCGTAATAACTGTAGTTCATTAATGAAGAACATGGCAAAAACTTTAGCCCAAATTGTATGTCTCTGTGTTTAATGTCAACATCGTTTTAATCACTTGTGCATTGTAAATGAAGAACATTGCAAATCAATTTGTGCTAACTGTTTGTAGTTAGGTCCACTTTTGCCGTAAGACATGCAATTGTTATGTCCTTGTAATGCAAAATTCATTATGTGACGGTGTATACAGCAAGGTGCTAAAGATAGGTACTCAATTTATAATTCAGTTGTTTCAAGAATAGATTTGATCAATTTTAAATGAATTCAGTTGCATGCCTGTTGCGACAAACGACATGATAGGAGTTGATGAAAAAACTGAATTCTCAAACAAAAGATTTTAAAGCTTCTACTAATATATTATTTCGTTTTATAGCTTTCATTGAAGTTTCATTAATGAAGAACATGGGAAATCCATTTGTCTTTAAAGATGTTTGTACTAAGGTCATGTTTGTTAGTCGTTCGATAATTAAGTGTAAAGGTTATCTGACTTAAATGACAAAATAAAAAACGTTGCAATTGCGAAAGCTACCGATGTTCAATATGAGCATTATTTTATTTTTTTTCTACATGCAGATTGGATAGAATTGTATAAAACATTCATTTATTGCATTTCTTCTCATAACAAAGTAAATCAAAGCTTTCACTTTTTATCTAATTTAATTTAACAGATATATAGAATAAGTACGAAAAGAAACCAAATTGAATATAAAACATTTTATTTTCTTAGACTAGATATACACAAGTTTTTTCTCGACATAAAAGTTATCCAATACGTTCAACCTTCATAGGAACATAAAATGAATAGTATTTGTATATTTATCTTTCCTGTTATCTTTAAATTACCATGCGAAATATTGCTTATCATTCTCAGAGGAATTGACACCAATATTGGCCTCCAGTAATTGAATTCTATTGACATATCAGCGTGAACATCATCCTGAAAAAAGAAAAATGAAGAGGTTCAATATCGGCTGTGACACGATGATCCGTTAATAATTACCTTGTGTAATCACTCACAAGACACATTATGTAAGACAGACAATGTTTTATATTAATTGACTCAAAACAAAGGTTAAAAGGTAAAGCATACCAATTGATAAACACAATTGCTTTAAATGTGTACATGTACTGGAGAGTAAACTTAACATGCAATAGTTATCTAAACATTTTCCAGGTTGAAGTCAATCTTTGCACTGTGTTATCGTCCAGAGTTGACGTGTCTTTTAATCAAATTTAACCTCTCAAACAACTCAATGTCAAATCAGCTGTAGCGATTTGATGCCCTTTATATGAAATTTTATCCCAGCCATATAAATAATGTTAGACTTTTTCGTTCCGCCTTGGTTTCTCCTTACAAACATGACATTTATGTTACTATTTTAAGTAAGAACTTAATAGGTAATAAATGAACCATTCTTTGACACAAAAACTGATCGATCATTCTCTCGTCATCGTCGATCTCGGTTATTTTGGGAAATTCATTGTAATTTTAATATTGACAATTTAATATAGCAGTATTGTGAAGATAACAGTTATTTTGCGTGTGTTTTAAATAATTTGGAGAGTGTCAATTTTCTAAAAAGGGTATTCGGAAAATGGAATCTTAAAGAACGTTGGCAGGGGGCTTGATAAAAAACGTGTCGACAGTTCTAAGTAGCCTAAAGAGACAATAAAAACATGTGTTATTTGCATTGTACAGGGAAAGAAACCTGACAAAATTACATTATCTCGGAGAAAATATATCATTATGTCTGAATTTATACGAGATACGTTTGTCAAAATACTTCATTTAATCTAGACAAAGTACAAAAGTTCAGTGTCAGCGTCAGTCTGTAAAAGCTTAAAATCTCTTACTCGTCACTTTAAGCCCTTAGACTTTGCCTTTGTATTTTCAAAAAAAAATTAAAAATACAATGACAGCAATGCCTAAACTAGGACACATTTTTGACGAATGAAGCCAATTCCCAAAACAGGTATTTGGTCATTCGCTCTTGCGCCAACGCAACTTGCATTGGAATAATAACAAATCCAGCAGGATTTTAAGTATATAAAAATAAATAAACATATAAATCAATAGATAAATAAATTAAATGAAATGAAGAAAAAAGTTTTCTTTCTTTTTTTTCCTTATTTCTATTTTTAAATTAATATTTTATGTCATATATTTGTATATGTTTAAAGTTTCTAGCACAAGCGAAATAGAATAAAATTTGTATAAAAATAAATCAAACGTGTTATTGGATTGTAATAAATAACTGCTAACAATTTATCTCAAACTTAAAAGAAATCTTTTAATACATATATAGAAGAGAAAAAAGCTTGATTTTATAATCTCAAAGGAAATATCTGTCCTTGATTTACGAGATTCTTTTGTCAAATTAAGCTCCGTGTTTTATTGGATTTAGACGCAAATGGTATGCCATAAATCCATTCTAATGTCAGACATCGGACTGTTTTTTTTTCCGAAGCTCTTTTCAGCACAATAGCTTGCATTGTTGGTTACTCAAAATTGGAGATTTAGTTGTCACCTTTTATATGTTTTTTATTTCCGCTTGGTTCTGAAAGAATTATACCTGACTTCATATTTAAGACATTATAAATATGTCAAATAATATTGGCTCAATAAGATGTTGAACCCTCTTTTTAATTATGTCTGTTTTAAATACCATGCAGTATTTAATTGGTTTAGTAAAGTTGTGTGCTCTACACAATAGGCCAGGGATCGTGACGTCTCTCGTTCAGGAACGAAATCTTATAAGTGATAAATTTAATACTAAGGTTGTTTAATTTAAAAGTAAAAGCACTCTATCAAACTAGCCGTTGAAAAGATTGCATATGATACCATGTTGCACAACATATCACTGCGACAAAAATACGTCACTGTTTTTACCTTTGTTTTTATCTAATTATTTGTAAATGGAAAAAAACTTTCGAAGGAGTGTTCATTTAACTTTGCATATATTTTCTTTGGGAAAAAAATAGCAAAATAGTTTTAACCCTGAACTTTCTTTATTCCTTCAAAAACCTCTCCAATAACATTTAATACACAGTTTCATTTGAATAATCCAATCTTAAAATGCTGGATGATGTCCATTGAGGTACAGTGTTCATACACTGTACTCAGACGTCAGATAATTCTTTAAAATTAATTTGTTAATAGCCAGAATATACAGACAATAAGGGGGACGGGCTAGTAACAATTTTAAACATTTCAAACTCAATTGGAGTATAAGAACTAACACGCACGTCTATATGCATACATTGAAAATGTTCTCCACGTCTTTACTTAAGGACAGCATTTCAAACATGATTTCATTATTTTGATCACCAACCATATAAAATTAGTTCAAGATATAAAATCATGAAATTCATGATATTTGTAATGTTTGATACCGTATCGGTGTAAAATAGTATGTAATTATGCAGTGTTGTCATTCCTCTAATGTTTGCCTTAAATACTCTTCAAGAACTCTATTAGTATATATTTTCAGTAATTTTGATTGAATTTTATTCGAAAGTAACATTTCAGAATGGACAATGTTATCGGCCTCTCAAGCTAAACTTGTACACTACAAAATCGATCGGGGCATATAATGGTCAGAAAATGTCCACTTATAGAATACTCAAGCGGTCACTGAATCGTTAACGCCCTGAAACGTTATTTAATTGAATTGTTTCCCTCATAAACCACGACCTAATATATATAATTGTACATTCACATATTAATTTTCTTGATGAATGTAGTTCAATTAGCTTATTAAGTTTCACTATGCAAATATTTAATTGAAAAAAAAAACCAGTTTTGCACGAGACAGATATAAATTAAATTAATGTTTACCGATATTTTTTTGCAGCCCATTAAAATAAAGTTACATTTACCATGCAAATAGACACATTTTAAACTACCTTATTCGTTCAATATGCAACATCCATTCAAATATTTAACATTGATATTCATCTGTTCATTTGAATCTGCATTTGATTAAACTTTAACCAAATGGGAATAATGAATTATCAAACATGTGCCTTTGACAATATGCATGACGTCAGTATAAGTTTTGACTTTAAACATCACTATAAATATGCCGACTCTTCGTGAAAATCTGGAAATGGAGCCAAGCTTCTCCCGAAAGACAATTATTCCTCATTAAATTTGTCTGTAATGCAAAATTAATCACGTGACGGAGTACAGCAAAGTGTTAAACATACATTATCAATTTTTTATTTGTTTGAACTTGTTTGAAATAATCATAGATTCAATCAAGTGTATTACTGTTTAATAGCATGCCTACTGGTACAACCAACATGGTAGTACATGCTTAATTGCTAAAATGTCAGAAAGAAGCTACTGCATTTGCAAAAGACACCGATGTTAAATATGAGAAATATTTTCATAAAGTTTATTTTATATACAGATTAGTTTAGAATTATGTAATATTTAGACACAAAATCACTAATCAAAAAATATGTCGACCGATTGGTATCGAAAACCTCAGTATTAAGAGACATTTGCTACTTTTAACATTTCTATAATGAACAGTAACTGCTACTTTTAACATTTTATGAAGAAGCTTGGTTAAACAATGCGTTAAACCATCAGTTCAACAGAAAACTGTTACGTGTTTTACGATAACATTTCCCCTTTGTACATCTGACACACAGTTCAGTTATTCATCATTTTGTCGCTGACATAACCTTCTAGTTTGTCAGCAATAGTACCGATTGTTATTTATTTCGTTCATTCAGATTAATGGTCCTGTCAATGTCTGTGAGCGATCTCTTATGTTTTGGATCAGACCGATGTTTTAAACCAAATAAACAAAAAAATAAAACAATTAATTATGCATTTCTAAGTCAGTCTTAACATAAAAGCATTTTTTTTTATTTAAATGATATTTGCTTCTCGGTTACCCCTTCCCCCCCCCCCACAAAAAAACAACAAAAACAAAACAAAAAAAACAAGAACAAAAACATGAGTGACAATAATACTTTACAATTAGTTACAAGTTTATACATGTGACAGATCGAAACAAACTAACTTCAAATGTTTATTAATTTAGTATATAAAATGACATCTTTACCATTCTGTTATTTAAATCTTTTTATTTGTTTCCTTTTTTAACGATTTAAAATTACAAGTTATGAAAATATTGAACAAATGAATCAACAAGATCCACACTTGAATTGAATGAATTAAGAATTGTTACATTTTTTTTATTTCAGAAGCAGATAAATAGTAAATGTTTAATTTACCTAACATAAATAATGAATGGCTATTACATTACATTAAGTACTATAAACGGCTTTTAGTATTTTTCATATTATAAAAAACTACCAAAAATTACACTTTTCCATTGCTAATACGACAGGAGCTGTAACTGCTTTCATGTTGTTGAACACATAATTGCATAAATGGGTATTTAAGTTGTTCGCATAATTTATAGTCAGTATCATATACACGTTGGTAGTTCCTAACATTGCAGGGTATTGATATCGCTTTTGCAATCGTTTGCTTTGCCATGCTTCTATCAACTACTAAACTGTCCCCCTCTCTTGTTGTTTATCGGATATATGTCTAAAATTGATGTGTTAAATAAATATATCATTGTTTAGGGAAGTTGATATGATCTCATAATCGTACATTGGTTACCTTTCAAACTATTAAAAAAACTTGTCAGCATTTGATACTTCATTTTGCCTAACTATATTATCATAATACACTGTAACATAACTTTTCTTTCATATGTTGCACATATAACCGACACATATATTAAGTCGGTTAAATAAATAACACTTGCTACTAGATTATTATAAATTTAAAATAAACGATGTTTTATAAAAAAATATCTACAGTAAGAGAAAGTTCGAATTAATTAGAACTTGCAACTGATTGCTTTATCAACAAAAATGGTTGTTTAAATACAATCGGATTTTTATTAGTGGCTTCTTTCTTGAGAGCTATATTGTGTTGAAATGTTTAAAATCTTAAAATTATGCTTCTTCAATACAATTTTGGTGACGGTAGAGTACAGTGTCAAAGTCATAGTGATGACAGATAATAGTATAAATAATTGATTGCTGTCACCTTTTCATTTTCATTTCTGACCAGATGAATTGAAAAATAAAATTTAATAAATTTCCATGAAAATCATGACCATCATTCATCATAAACTTTCCATTATTTTTGTTTCTCTAACACGATATCATTGTGTAATGCAATCCATAATTATAATTTGTCATGTTATCACTGATCATGTTTCACAGTTTTATCATATATCAAGACATTTTGTCATGTGATTTTATTTTATTGTTTATGCGTCAGTGTTCCTATTCTAATTGAATCACGTACTACGTTTGACGTGGATTGATTATGATGCAGATAAGAAATAACAATTTTGCTTTTGTTATATCGAATTATTGCTCGTTTTCAGTCAACATCTACAAATGTCATTTATTAAGAAGTTAAGCATAAACTTTTGCAAAATTTATTACAATAAATGTTTAATAATAAAACCCAAATGAAAAAAAAGTTCAATGCGAATGTCTAGGACAATAAGGTCATATGTGTTACTGATTGTTGATCGAATAATGATTTAAAAGCACCAATTCCAACAGAAACGGGAAGTCATAAAACACCAAATGATTATTGATATTTATTGAACCGAGCTTAATAAAGTAGTTGACTTTGATTGGCATTATATAAAGTTAAAAAAAAAAAAAAAAAAAAAAAAAAAAAAAAAAAAAAAAAAAAAAAAAAAAAAAAAAAAAAAAAAAAAAAAAATATAAGTGTGCAACAGTAGGTATTGATACGTTTCGATCAGAGCAATGATTATAAAAAGTCTAAGTGTATCCTATGTTATTGAAATGCAGTAGGCTTTAATGTGATATGGGTCAAAGAAAATAGAGTTTATTTTGAATGAACCTATGAAAAGAAGATTAGAAACAATCAAATAGACACTAAGGTCAAAATTGGGGTATTTACTAGATTCTGGAAATTTCAAGCTGTGTTCCATCAGGTTTCTAATATTAGAATTGACTAGGTTATAAATTGGGGCTTACGAGAAACAATAGCTATTTTAATGTTATATTAGAGATATATGAAATGTGATAATCAGACAGAGATAAGATGTATATAAATGGTATTATCTAATCGTGGCGCCGAGCATAAAGACGGGTCTAATCTATAGTTGAATTGTTTAACGTAGTTCACTAGAGAATAATGAAATGTGATGCGAACGATAGTTTTACAGACTGAGCATCTTTTGGAATAGAGAAAAGAGAAGAAACTGATAGAAGATGTTAGGATATTTTTTTTTTTTAATCTTTTTAAAAAAAATGCGGGAACCAAAAGAAAAAAAAAAAAAAAAAATTTTCTTTTTTTTAAAATTGGCGGACAGGTTGGCATTGATGTTCTTGCAGGAATATGCAAATGTTAGAATACTCTAACTCTATTTTAGCGATATTTTTGTAATGTTGATTTAATCAGTATATATGTAATATATTGGTATATGATAATAATATGGGAAGATTGGAAGTTTTGTTACTTTTTAGATTTTTGAATATTAAAAGTATGGCTTCGGGGTGGTTCTTATTATGTATTAAAATTTATTTTATTGTGTATCCATTAACTAAGTGATAACCGATGCGATTGATTGGATATTTCGCTACATTCGGGTATTGTTTCACCATATTTATCAATACCATGTGAATGAGTGATTTTGCAAGGTACGGTTTATAAATGCTGGTTAATGCTTGAACTAATTAGGGCAAATAGCGATACATATCTCTTATTGTATTTTCTGATCGCAAGAATCCAGTAAATCACCGGTTAACAAATTTATAAGCCTAACACGCATAAGTAGTTCTACTCAACTGCTTAAACGCGACATTTAAAGAAGAATTAATTTTTAATGTAGGATTGCTACGAATTACAGTGCTTGAAGTTAGATTAGTTAAAAGAGATATGAGGTACTCAAATTTCGGTGGATGATATTATTTTATAATCTAATGAGTAGGATATCTAGGGCGCAGTGATGAAATAATCTGACTGCGGAGGTAGAATGGAAATAATTTGCGTATATTGGCGAGAGATTTTGCAATTATTTTATCAGTGTTAAACAGGTTATTCGTGAACGTAATACTGAATTGATAAGGATTAAAAACGATAGAATCTCAATTTAGATTCAATGTATTTGTTTTTATTCAGCTACTATATTTTACCGTGGTGCAGGGGTATTCGGCTCGTTTAGGTGTAGAGGCTATAGTTCAAAATCTATGAGGCATACTTTTTTTTGAAGTGTTCTTTTTTCAAGGATAGAGCCAGATATGCCAGGATAAGTGTGGCTGTATAAATGATTTTATGATGCACTAGGTCATGCAAAGTTTCATATGTATCAGTTCAACTGTATAGATAAAAATTTAACAGCGTCCGCTTGTGATGAAATTATAGGTATATAATATGAACTATTATGGTATCATCTAAGTCAGTAAGTATTTAGATTGCCAAGACGAGAAAATACCCAGTGAGTTGCAGCATTTGATAGTTCAAGTGTTACAGACTGTTATATTAAGCAATGATATGTTACGGAAGCAATTGGTTGAATGGTAATCATTTTTTATTAATAGTATTTATGACTTAAAACTGTTATCATGTATCTTCTACTTTATTAGGCTATTAATAAGATGAATGTAATACTATAACGATGGAAACAGACAGTATTATGTTAGATAGTTCTTTAAGGTTCTAACGATTGGAATATGGCTAACTTACCAGTACTTTACATTTTTAATTCTAATTGCCGACACATGTTGAATTTAAATTAATTAGATTACTATTCGCGACACGATTTTACCAGATATTTTCTATGATGTATAATAAATCTTCTTGAGTGATTAAACAAGTAATACTAAATTGAAAGATATACATTAAGAACTTAGAATTTAGTAATTTCCTTGAAATAAGTTAAGATATCACTTAAGATTTTTGTTCGACAAGATTTATGCATAAATTGAAACAAAACCAAACAGGCTTGCCTGTTAAATATTTCAAGTTATTTGTCCTTTTGGTCGATAATTATAGGAACATAGTATAGTGCTTTTCGAGGAAAACATACCAGAGGTATATATAGTTTTAATGAGATTTGTACTTGATCCTATTTATTTATTAACATACATTATACAGACTTAATTAAAAATATACGCTGATTTAATTGCCTGTTAGATAAAAGTATTGTCACTTTGTTTACTAAATCGATTTATAATTTAATCAACATAGCTGGTACGTATATCGCAATAAGCCGTGTTACGTATGCAATTAGTTATACATGTAATTTCTCCCATTCTGACGAACGATTATCATTACCACTTATGAATGGAGATTTATCATATCTATATTCTTTTTTCGTTTTAATATTGATTGATATTTGTGCTTTTCAAACTCGATTTTAATGCAATCATATCAAAGACTACCGAACAATTTACAAGACAAACGTATGGACATAAATAAATCAATTTAGCGTTTATCGGGTTTTTTTTATTTAATTACATTAAAGTATGAATTCATATATTGGATTATAGAGATTTATTCTAAGTCAGGATCGGCGCCAGCACGTCACATCGTGTTTCGAATTTATTTCCTGCAAGGCAAACAAACTATTCATGAATTCCTTTATGATTGCTTTATAGAATTTGTTTTAAACATTAGCAAAGCCGTTCTTTGTTTAAAGTATAAAATGTAAATATATTGTGCTATTATTATTGACTTTCAAAGAAAAAAGAACAACAAAAATAAAACAACAACAAAACAGAACAAAGCAACAAAAAAACAACATACAATCAATCAGTCAAGGGATTTATACAGGCTATATAGAAATAAGACGTCTATAGCTGTTAAAACTCATTGGATTACTTACAGTTAGTGTGTGAAAAGACCACTGTCTGTAAAATAACTGACATTCAAGACGTAAATCTGTCAGCGAAAGAAAAATACACGTCTGACCCATTTATTTTATGTCAAAGAACGGAAAAGTCGTTTATCCAAGATCCAGGATATAGAATCAGTGCAATATATTTCGTTTTTTATCTTTCTCTAAGTTAAATATGTCATATCTAACTGTTCTATTGCTTACTATATTATCGCGTCATGAATATATTTAATTAATATTTTTCGTTTTCTTTATAGCTCATTTTGCCTGTAACATATAACTTGATATATTTTTTTTAAAAGTGAAAGACATTCGTTCCTCTTTTTAATGCACTCCTGTAATCTTATTTTCAGCTAAAGTTATGGTATTGTTTTGTAAAAAGTAAAAGACAAACATGCAAATTAAACATCCAACTTTTATTATCAGTTTCTTTTGCAAAGAAATGTATTATATTTTTTCCTCAACAAAATCAGTTTCTTCATAATGACAAAAAGTCATGCTTGAAAAATAGTGTGGGCTTGAGGTTTTTTATACTTTACAAGAGAATAATGGAAAAGATCCTCAAAAAAATCTAAATTTGAATTTGCATGTAGACTCCATGTGGACGCAAATTTCCAGAAATTGCTTAAATTTGTCATGTATGGCAAAACAATTCACCGTTCATATTTTATTTATCAATTGTTACATGTAATTAATTCAAGTAAACTATATCTTTTATCTTTTATTGTGTAAATAACATTTTGTAGCCCATCTTTCTTGTGATATGGAAATCATTTATTTTTAAAATGAGGTAACACCCAGCCCCCTCTAATAAATAATAATGATAAAAATATATAAATAAGCAGCAACAACAACAAAAACAAAAATAAAATTATGCTTATTGACGTAATTAATATTAAACTGAATTATCGATTACATCTTTAATGAACTTGATAAGTTACCCCTTTTATATCAGAGAATATTGCGATTATCCATTACAAATCGACCGTATGAACAATGCATACAAATTCAACTGATACATGATAATTTTAAAAACATTTTTAGCATTATAAATTGGTTCTTTTTGTTATCTCTTTACAGACACGTTTCACACGGAAACGTTGTTGCAACAATGACGACGCCATTATTATGGTATTCAAAACCCGAATGATAATTAGGTATTAAGCTGGACATACAATACAATACACAATTTTAGTCAGCATAAAAAAGTAAGGACATTAGTTAATTAAATAAAAGTTCCGCTAGCATTTAATTTTAGCAACATATTAAAAAGAAGATAACATGTCCGTTAATAATTTTCAGGCTATCTTTGTGCAGTTTGTCTTGTTTATTTTATATTTCCCTACGTTGGTTAAGTTTTTTTTTCAATTTAGCTAATTAAATGATATAAGATAAATTTAACAATGATATTCATAAAGCGATTATATTGGATAAAGAGCTTGTCCAAAAGTGAGAAACGTACATAAATTTCAATTGCTTTACTTCAACATTTACCCCACTACTTTATCTAAAACAGACTTGTCCATATATTAACCTTGACGAAACCATTCGTCATTTTGAAAAAAAGAAATAAAGAAAAAAATCAAGATATTAACTGAATAATAAGTGCAGACCATTATCAGGGGGCATTAATTTATCTGCCTATCTTGGTCTGCACCGGTAACATGGGCAGAATCTGTTACCGCTAGAAACTATAGGTTATATCATAGATTAACACAAAACGGATTAAATAAAGAATGCCGGTAATAATCCATTATGTTAATGTTCGTATCGTTATTTACCTTCGATATAAAACTATTGAATTGAATTTCCTGTTGTTTTGTCTGCTATTATTTATCAATAAACCGATGTTTCCTAACACTTTAAGCCATGTGGGTATAGTTGTCCAATAATTGCCGTAAATTGTAATGTTCTTGATTGAAAAGAAGGGTCAGTCAATTCAGTTAAGGAAATGAATATGGTCATTAACGAAGTAACAGCCGCTAAATTGAATTTTCCACACTAGGACAAATTGAGTCCGTTAATAGTCGAGGTCAGTAATGTAGTAAATAAATCTAGATTCAACGACCAAATTTTTTCCAGTGTTTCAGGTTACAGTACAGTTACAGTCTTTGTTACAGAAGAAATTAAAAACAGATGCGAACAACAACAAAAACAAATGAAAAACGTTTTACAAATCAAATGTGTTTTCTGATTAAAATAATTAAACATCATATACAATGTTTTTGAAATTTCTAATATATCAGTTAAATATTTTCAGTTTTAGAAATACAAAGAGATGCTTTCTAGTTTTAGGCATTTATTTCCGAAAGACTTTTTTCATAACCTTTCCTAATAAGCTAAATTAAACACCCGTTACTCCTTTAGTAACTCTATACCATACTATTGGTGAAAACAACTAATAAATATGTCATATTTTACAAAAAGAATGCATGACACATTTTTTAGAAATAAATATAAAATGAAGTCTGGATAAAACGTTTTTTTCTTCTTTCTTTTTTTTGTTTGGGGGGGGGGGGGGGTGGCGTCATTGTTACAGTTGACTGGTACATTTATTAAAGGTAGTATTTTCATTATTATAAATCTCTTGAAAGATTCCCTGTCCGAGTAAACTGAGTCGGTCAGTATACAGATGATTTACAAATACACACACGCACACAACATATCATGTAATAAACCTTTTTAACACGTATTAAACAGTTTTGAGAATGTGTTGTTTCTATTCTCAGTAACAGATGACCCCAGTAACATATGATCCTAGTAACAGATGATCCCAGCAATATATTATCCAAATAAAAGATGATCTCAGTAATATATGGTCTCTGGTACAGATGATCTCAGTAATATAAGAGCTTAATAACAGTTAATCTCAAGAACAGATGATCTCGGCAACTTATGACCACAAGTACAGATAATAGTTTTTGTTTTTGTTTTTTTTTGTATGAAATTTCAATTTCTGCTGTAAAACTTTAAACATAAAGTTAATTATTTTAGGTGAGGAATGAAATTGAAAACGTTGAGCAAAACAATAATATCTTTCTTGATTAACCAACAAAGAGAAATTGAGATTCTTAATTTAATGCTTCATTGTTTAGAGTCAGGTTTATCTCTCTTGAGGGTTAATTTTAATTAGAAGTTGTTTTAAAAGTTCACAAGATACAAATCTACGAGTAAGAATCAAGAGTATCATGGCATTCATAACATCCAATAACTGATAGATCTTGAAATTTTAAACATAGATCAACGATTCCAAGTAATATAACACCTCGGAAATTGGGATCTACGTATACAAAGTATAAATTCAGGCATTTTAAATTTGGAAATTAATGATTTTTTTTACCTAGTTGTATTGGCAATACATTGATTATATAAAAATTTGTTTAATTTCTATCATGCAAAAAGTAATGTCCCGAAATTGGTGTCTATGTTTTCTATAATTATATATGTTTTCATCCTTTTTTATTCTTGTTGAAAATCAAAATAAATGTAAACAAACTGTTTTCAAGATCTGTCTTATGCAATAATAATGAAATTGTATCTTTGTTTGCAATAAATGGATTATTGCTAAAATTTGTTTTATTTCTATCATTATTGCGAAAAGTAAATGACACTATATTCATGCTGGGAAGATGCCATTGTTCGAAATTTCAATTCTATTTCAATAAACCAACGTTACATATATTCTTTAACTGACTTTTAACAAGGAAAACTGCTTTCTTCTGTTGTTTTTTGACATCAAACAAATAAATCAGACGTTTATTATTTTATCACTGTCAGGTTCGATTTTCGCGTGTTAATAACGTGACTGGCTGTGCTTTTTTACACAATAAAACCGTTAATTCGATGTATTTTACAACTGTATATATACATTTGATTCCCATTTATAAACGATCCGCAAGATTTTCAATTTGTCACCTGGTATATAAGAATCTCAAGCTTAAAGGAAATGTTTTAATATATATATTATATAGAAGAGAAAAAGAGAGTGGTTTCATAATCTCAGAGGAAATATATTACCTTGATTTACGAGATTTTCTTGTCAAATTAAGCTCCTTGTTTAATTTGATTTAGACACAAATGGTCTGCCATAAATCCAATGTAATGTCAGTCAGTTTTTTTCCGAGCTCTTTCAGCATTGTTTTATGGTTATTGTTCAGTATTATATAGTGTCACTTTATATGTTACTGTTTTGTTTTGCTTGCTGTTTGGTGATGAAAAAATTATATCTCACTGACATAGCATTGAAAATGATGATTATGTATTATTATGTAAGATAACATTGGCTCAGTTAGATGTGAAACCTTTTTATTAAATACGTATTTTTAATCAATAATAAAATTATTTAATATTAAGACTGCCTGTTTTAAATACATGAACGACGCCATATTGATTTTGTAAAGTTGTTTGCTAGGGATCGTGGCGTCTCTGGTTTCATGAACGGTATTATACTCAAAGTGATTAATTAAGACCAAGGTTGTTTGATTAATTTCTTCCGCGCACTCAGGCGCGGAGCTATTTGTGTTGACTGTTTTTTTGTCCATGTACCCGATTTTTATCATTTAATCCCTTCGATTTACAGCTAAAATGAATTCGGAGGCAAGAATTCCTTCGGATTTCCATTGTGTAAAGTCATATATTGGTTTCCCCTTCGGTGATTCGCAGCATGTCATACAGTATAAATGAATGAGAACGGGAACAAATTTGACGCCAAGGCAGTATAAAAGACAAAACAAAAAATTAGCTTAAATTCGGTAATTTATTTCTTACATTTGTATCTTCTACAGGAAATTACAGTACTTATTTTTATGTAGGACACATTGGATTATGTATGTACATGTATTCGAAAGCTATAAATAGATGACCTAGCTTAACATTGTGAATGTCCGAAAATCTATTTATAGAAGAAGTTTTAGTTTTGACCGAAACGGTCTTCGTGTAGCGCCATATGGTAATAAATAACGAACTGTGAAATGGAATGCAAACATAGTCAACAATAAATTGCACTCTTTATAACTTTATTAAAAATCAAAGGGCTGCAAGCTCTGTGGTATTTTCTGATCTTTGCAATCTAAATCGTACTGTATATCTGTATTTGTTTTCCTGTATAAGTTTATTTTTGGCGTCCTCGGCGCAATGAGAAAGGGCGACAGCAACTTCTCGAGCCTTTTAGTCGGACATAATAAAAGCCGTTCATTCCGACCAGTATGAGGGTGCTTGATTCCCTGCGGTCTGGAGACCACAGGGTATTGGTACGCGTTTAACTTTTGAGGCATGGAGGAGCACGTGACCTGTTTTCGGTACATGGAGGAGCATGTGATCTGTAAACCGTACATGATTGGTTAATTGACCTTTTCGGAAACCTGGATAAATACCGTTTGCTGGTACGTTACGGATAATCCTCTAGGGAATTAGACACCTAATTAAGAACAAAAAACTATTACGTGATATTTTTAATTTTCTATAATTATGTTACCGTTTAAGGTGGAAAAACTTGAATGATGTGTTTGAAAATTATCAATGTTTCTTTAATATGTATCTCAAAATGTTACAAACAATAAATTGTTTATACTGAAAATCTACAAAATTAAAATATTCGTAGTGGCATCTGCCATCATAAATACTTGTGTGTTTACTTTATTTTATTTTTTGCTCGGAATTATTCAAAAAATGAAATATATTTATATAATTAAAAACGTTCCCCGCAGGAAACCATTTTACTTGTTATTAATTAAAAATGAAATGTCGCGATATATACAATGAATAGCGAACTGGAGAATTTCGCAATGCAAACATTTTCAAATGAAATAACCTTTTCCGTCAATAAATCGCGCTCTTCGGGGTATTTTTATTTATCATTTTGTAGTACACAGTGGGTTATTATGGTACATGTATAGAATGATGAGTTGGTGACCTATATATTCCGAAAATCTATTTATAGAGGGATGTATTCCTATCGGTAATTCCCGGTCTCTCCTGGTCTATTTTGACCGAAATTTACTAGTGACCGGCGAATAGTACCACACGTTTATTGTCCGGTCTCTCCCGGTTTTCGAGTAGATGTTTGATATCGTTACAGAACAGAACAAATATTTACAGTTATATAAATTTTTTTTTCAAAATGAATGTTTGTCCCTTAGTTTGGTTACAATAATTAATAAACACAGATCAACTCTCAAATTTATTGATTATTATTATACATAAACATACAATTCGAAAAAAAACCAACAACAACAATAACATGTTTTATAAAACATGATAAAACACTGATACGTTTGTATCAGATAAAAACAATAAATATGTACAATAATTGAGAAAAAAGGTACATTTTTATGGTATTAATATGACACTATCAACTTTGAAACATTTTATTTAATTTGTTATTCGTGTTTAGTAAAGATGCCGAGGAATTATTCAAAGTTACAAAATAGATTTTATGAATTATTCAATTGATTGATAATTTAAAAAATGATAAAGAAAAATACAAATTTACATGTATATGTTTTAAGAATAAACAATATTATATATTAAAAGTTTAACCATAATTTACTGACTTTTTTCCAGTTAAGTTTTTACTTAATATAATCGTCGGTCAATATGACAATTGAATTCTTAAAATAGTAGTAAACGTAAAAACTCAGTATTAAAATAGCACACAAAACACACACAAAAAAAGAAAACAATATTCATAAAATCTGTATTTTTTTATTACAATTATTGTATAATAAACAATTATGCTCAACATGATCAACATGGTATTGTTAGTAAGTGTGAACAGATACCTTTAGAGGGGGTCTTCGCTAATAGCGATAACATAATAAGGGACAAGTGTGGTGTTGATCATGCATTACACATATGGATTATAAATGATTGTATACATGTATATCCGTTGCTAAAAAATCATTTATGATCATTTTTTATGATAGCCACACTTTATCCTTGCATATCGAGGCTATTTCCAACAAAGACACTAAAAAAAGAATTTAAAAAAATGTTGACTCGACTGGGATTTGAACTCCAGACCTCTCACAAGTGAAACGAGCGCGTTACCCCTGCACCACGGAGAAGTTATAAAAACAGCGGCTGAATAAAATCAAGTCATTTGTAATTTATAATTTCCATTGCATTTCGGGTTAGGGTAATTTCGAGGTATTTTGTTCAGGGTAAACCTGTTGTTTAAAATTGAAGTAAATAATTTAGCAAAAATCTTCTCGCCCAAACAGTCCAACATGTAGAAACTATATATTCAACTACTCGACAGTCAGATTTATTTGTGTAGTATTCGGTCATCGATATCGCTTAAATGATTAAAATCATATTCATCCGTCATTTTAGGTTTCTTTCGCCGTACAATTCAAATGACACATGCTGTTTATTGTCAGGTTAAGGCACTTACAACAGGTGACAGATTTTTATCAAGCCCCTGTCAGCATTTTGTAAGATTTCATTCTCTGAAAACCCTACAAAGGTTTTTGACATGTATTCTTCAAATAATATGAAAAAAAAATAGAATAGTAATCTACAGTACAGCGGTAAAAGAACAAATGCAAACAAACCTAATGGAATCGTCAAAAGATTACGGACAATCAGGTCAATCAATAACAAAATATTCGTGGAATTTTTGCAAAGATATTAGCCTCATTAAAAAGCTTGCCTGAAGTGATAGCAAACTGTTTGTCTAAGTTTTATAATGTACAATTGTGCGTATTCGGATTGAACGCTACTAAAACTTTGTTTTATAGGAAACAATAACTAAAATAATTTGTTGAGCTTCAAACTCTGTAGAGAATCGTCATTTGGAGTTAGCGTACGGTTAAGTCTTTTTTGTTGACTTAGTGTAAATTTGAGAAGAGATAATTTCTCTTAAAATAATCATACATGAAATGTAACTTGAATGACCAAATATCGCCCGTTGTTCAAATAAATGATTGCAGTGGTATTTTCTTTTTGTACTGTATTAAACATTACATTGAAGTCCATGCAAACGCTTCATATATTCTATGTTGAAATCAATCTATCAATCAGTGAAATATTAAAAATAGTCCTCGTCCAAACAAATTTATCAAACAAATTAGCCCGGTCAGACAATTCAAAGACAATCACTTGTAGCGTTTTTATGCCCTGTACATCAAATTGCTTCACCGCTTTTTATTGGGTGTGTGTTTTCTCATCTGTATGCTTAAATTGTATGCTGTCACTCCAATAAAATATGTTTCTGACGGACTGTTTACCAAATTATGTTTTGAAGCAATTCAGAAATAAATTTATGCAAATGGAAAGTCTATTTCAATCAGTTCTATTATTAGATAGCCCATGGACAATGTATAAGACGCCTTGTGCCTTAGAGTTTGTTTATAACGAAGTAGAAATATTAATGAACCAAGTATTTGTATCTAGACAAAATGAAGTTAGTTGTTTCTATGTAAAAAATTTAGTCTTACCTTTGATGAATGATTTTTATGGATAAATATCTTTGTTTCGTATAGCAAATGTCTCTAAAATTGTTTTAACTGAAACAAAAATAAATACTTACTTAGTTGATAAGACTTTGTGTGTGGTATAAACTTTTAAGGTATATGATCATCTGTCATGATTATTCCCATTACGTCTATTTTCCGTTTTTGTTCTTATAATACAGCATTTTTAAGCAACGTTTTTATGCAATACTTGACTTACTTTGATACTAAAATATAAACATACAGGGGTGCATCAACAATTTGATTTTTTTTAGATTTTTTTTCTGTTTTCCCAAACTAACGTTCATGTGAAAAACAAGCATACTTAAGTGACATGATGTATGCTAGTGCCAATGAACATTTGAGCCGCGTCACGACAAAACCAACATAATAGTGGGTTTGCAACCAGCATGGATCCAGACCAGCCTGCCCATCCGCGCAGTCTGATCAGGATCCATGCTGTTCGCTATCAGTTTCTCTACTTGTAATAGAGTTGGTAAGCGAACAGCATGGATCCTGATCAGACTGCGCGGATGCGCAGGCTGGTCTGGATCCATGCTGGTCGCAAGCGCACTATGTTGGTTTTGTCGTGACGCGGCTCATTTATATTTAAATGCCCCTGCCTTCTGACAAGGTTGTTTTACATTCTTGTATAGGTATATTCCCGATCATTTGGTTATGATTCATTACTTTTATACCATTTCAATATCTTACATTAGGTTGTTCAAACTAAAATGATAATGTAAAGTATTGACAGTACAACAATGTTTCAAACAGTTTAAAAACAGTGACAAAAAATAGAACGGAATTGTTAATTACGTTTGAACACATTTATAACAGAGTTTAACGTACTGGGAGCTTAAAAATGAGTTAATAAATCTGTCGGAAATGAGTCAATTAGCCTGGATTTTCAACATTTCAATACAATTTACAAGGCAGTAAAAATCCTATAAACTGAGACATTTGACCACAGAAAATAGGATTATCGCGCTGTAACATTGCTAATTGAGTTGTTGTCGGAAATTGTATTTTACAAGATTCCGAACGGAATGTCAACGGAATGAACTTTACAAATAATCCATTCAATGACACAGGCAAAAAGAGACAGATGTGCCGTGAATGGCATAGAATGGCATAGCCAATAAAAGTACAAGTTAATCTGAACACTCGTAAACGACCGATTTACATGTGTTCATGTGGTGCAGATACAGTTGCTTATTTCCCATTAGACAGTGTCACAAAAATCTTCAAACAAGTACTAAATTTTGCATAGATGGTGAAACAAAGACCTTCTTAGATTCAAACTTCATTGCTGATCCATCATCCATGCATTAAATTTCAAAGCATAGGAAATAACTCAGCAATATTCAATATTACCGATAAAACACGCCTTTTTACTTTGAATTGAATTAATGTTATTGTATCACTTATTTACAAATGTTATTGGCCTTTAAAGATATTATCTATTGATATTAATTCGTTAACTTGTGGAGCCTATACACACTATGGTCTTTTACGTCTATTATTAAAATATTGTTTATTAAGCCATCAATTTCATGTCTTTGTGCAATGTCTCCTGCAACGTAAATATACTGATTGGTTTCATTTAAATCTAAAAGATAAGTGAACAAAACAACTGCATCTCAACAAATTGAAAATACATGTCCATAAAATATTGCTTTTAAATTGTTTTAAAAACCTCCTTTCGAAAATGGTTACAATTGTCTATGTGATTCTACTCCTTTATTTGCCAAACAACATTAAAAAGAGAAATAAACGTTATATGTTTAAATTGTGTCTTATATTCATGATTCCTACAAAATGTGCATGATAAAAAAACTGCTTTTGAAGGATATCATCAGGAGTTTGTACAAGTTTGAAGTGCTTGTAAATGTAAACATTGTTGTTAGAAAAGAACCTTTGAACAACTGATTGCAAATGCAATTTATCAGGACCGCCAGGATCCATAAACATTATGATTATAAAATAATCGCATTGGTGCTCAACATGAGCCTTATGTAAAACTTAATATGTTCACTATTTAAGGAAAAAATATGATGTTTTGATAACTTGACCTCATACAAACTTAAAAAATGAGGATGTTAAATGGGAAGCTTATACGATAACTGCACATGTATAAAATATATAGTTTCATGTATATTTCATTTTTGTGTAGTTGTTACACGTTCTATTTATGGAAACATATAATCATTAGCCACAAAAGAGATAACGTTGACCTCTAGGAAATATATTTTTTAACGTACCTGTTTTAAATGGAAACATTTTCAAGAATGTAATTGTTTATTAATCCGGTAAACATCCTGAGTTACTTTGTTTACCCTTTATGTTTAGTTCTATTTACTGCATTATTAATTGCTTCAGGAGCGGAACGGACTGTCGTCAATCAAGTGAGTCCGGTTGAAACGATCATTTACAGCATAAGACAGACAGAGAAGATGGCAATGAGGAATGACAATCTAAGCTAACATATAAGAGAGATGTTACTTTTCTGGGATTAGACATATCAATTCTAAAACGTGAATATCCCTCAAGATCTCAAGAGAACTTGCTCGTGATGAATGAAAAAAATATGTATATTAGTTCGTCCTTTGCATGTCATTTTTTTACAATTTGCAAACACAGTTCCATAAAACATGTACTAATTACCAACGATGACTGTTTAAGCACTATTACATAATTACTCATTATTATGATAAAGTTATTACAATTACGAGAACGACTCATTCAAAGATGACTTAACCATTTTTACTCTAACTTACTAAGATACAAGCTTTGGTTGGCGTTTGACAAGTCACATCAGATAATAATGTCGATAAAGTTCCATTTGCGTGAAGATACTAAATATTATAGGTACAAAATTATACAATTCACTAAAGTTTCCATTGTTAATACAGAAGTAAAATAATAGAATGCAAATAATTAGTTCATCGTTTAAATGGTGTATTTTCCATTTAATATTTATCACAAAATTGGACAACAGTCTTATTTTATTTGTCTCACAAGATTTAAATTGAAATATAGTCTGGTGATATTTACTAAGAAAGTCATTACTCAGAAAGATTAACTAAATAACTAATCTGATATTAGATATTAACGTTAATGGCAAAAACAATACTCGTTCGCCTTGCAATAAGGATAACGTTTCTATATAAGTTGTCTAATGCAATCCAATCCAATACGTTACGTATAATCAAAGAACAAATTAAACAAATTTTAAAACATAGATGTCTAACATGCTATAGAGGTTGTATCGGAATCCGATAAAAGCTGAAAGAGTGAACGAAAGGCTGATGAAACAGTACACACATTTACAGAACTTTCATTCATTGCTGTGATATCGGATTGAATATGGGATATACAATAATCTGTGGTTAAATACTTTTGTGATATGGATATACAATGTTTATGGTTAGGTATTTTGTTTTTATGTTTAATGGGTGTAGTATTACTTATTTATGCAGATTTGATTACTTAGTTTTGTAAAAGGAGGTCATGTTTTTTTAATAGAAAATGTCCGTTGGTTTCTTAATCAGCTAATTTTAGTTATATAGTTTAATAATATTTTATTGCATATATAAATATACATCAATTCTTTTACATCAACATAATTAATTACACAATATACAAAAGGGTTTGGCCAAACGTTTTTGCAACATTATCTTGGGCCCTTGCCCAAAAAAGCTTATTGGTTAATGTTTGATCGTTTACACGTAAATACCATAAATTTTAAGTTATCGAGTATGTTTTCTAAATTTCCCTTTAATTTAGTCAGTCTTCATATAACTAATTATCACATACCTGTTGTGTATTTCTGATAGATATATTGAAACGGATAGGTAAAATGTAACAATGAACTTTTAAATGTTTGTAAATAAAATATGTGAGATTAATGAAATAATCTGAAAAAAGAAGAAATCTCGTTGTACTTGTATCTTAATTTGTTCTATATACACATCAAAGTATTTGGCTTACCTCGAGCCAATTTGATAAAAGATATTTTATTAAGTAAAAATCCGTTTTCAAATTTATTTATCAGTATATCCGATCTTTACAAAATATCATAATGCTTATAAATTTGTACATGTATAATCTTTATCTTAGAAATTTGCTCATCTGTCTGTTTGCCGAAAGTCATTTGATCGGAATGAATATAAGATTATAACAATCATGAATTTTGTAATGTTTGGAAAATAATCTTCAAATGATCTCAGTGAAATGAACCTTTTTGAACCTTTTTAAATGTCTTTTATCTGTTGTTAATGATTATTATAATACATGTTATCAACCATATGTTATATCGAATGTGTGCATAGAGTTTCACAAGAACACGTTTTCTTATTTAACCAAATATCTAAGAGCTCAATCTTGCAGCTTAATCGTTCAATTTCTATTTCTAAACGCTTTACGACTTCTCTTTTAGAAAAAAAATATAACACGGACCAAATATGTTTAAATTTGATTCGAAACTGCCATTTAAATTTAACATCTATGATTAATTATAAACATACCTTTTTTCAGATAAAAAAAAAAACTCAAGGGAGACATGTACAATTATATTATTTATTTCAATACTAATAAATAACATGATAGGATTGGTAATAAAACAATAATATCATAATAGAATGTTGAGCTGCGTATACAAATTACAGTAGTCTCCTCATTGAAGACATTTACAGTATTCTGTGTAGAAGTTTCTATGTCATTTCACGTCAAAATAATTGAACAAAGATTAAACTTGCAAGTTAATGAAAGCATTTTTTGGAAGCGTTTCAAAGCTGATATGTGAATGATTAGTCTAAAAATTGTATGTCAAACAAATGAGATAAGAAACAAATATATCACTGGATGAAGGGCACAAGATAGATACCCTATCAATCGACATAAAAAACTGTTTACATATGAAATAAGGTTAAGAGCATAAATTAAATACCACATTTCGAACGCTAAATAATTTAATCTTATATTTTGTTTTTCCATTTCAGACATTAACAACTAAATATTTACCATTTTCCTTCACTTTCACGTTTTGAAAGATCAACGATATTGATCATGGAGTAGAACCATTCGTGTGGAGTAAAACACTTGGAATGTAAGCAGATATAAATGTGAAAATAGTTTTATTTAGGTATGCATAAAATGTTTTAGGGGTATAATAAACAGAGACAAAAAGTTTCTTTTTGTATTTAAGTTAGACATGCATGATATAAAGTCGATAAATTGTCGTAAAAATGCACCTTGGATTTTATATAAACAATTCTCTGGGGGAAGTGACAAAGACATGTACAGAGGATGAAATTGCCAAGATACTACAGATTCATTCTATGAACATTTCCATTTATTTTGTCATAACATTCTCAGCTGTGGCAGTTTTCTTGGGGAGCAAAATTATACTTAATAAAATCCGCAGGAATAATGCACAATTGACAGTAATAATTATAGGAGCAGGTCCCATAGGTTTGACTTCCGCCCTAATATCCGTTCATTGTAAACGAGTAAAAAAATTGGTGCTATACGAAGAACAAAGTAAATCTAATGTTGAAAAGCGGACGTATCAAATTGCTTTAAAAAGTGCTCAGGTGTCTTTTCTCCGGAGTTATGGGGTAGATTTCGATAACTTGGAAGGTTTGTGGCATGAAGGATGTTTTTATACACGCGTTGGAATTTACTTGGAATATATTATACACATACTGCCGCTTTATTCTAAAGAAATAACGATGCATTTTGGAACTAAGGTAAGCATTTCCTGTTACAATAAATTGCAGTTTTAATTTTGCGTCAGTGTTGAAATCATATTATTGTTTTATTTAAACCATCAGGAACATTGTTCGAACGCATTATATTGAAATGAACAGATAAAAATCTTTGCTCACTTATTATTGTATTTCTGTATTACTTCAAACATAAAGTTAGTTTTTGACAATTTTTAAGATAAACATAATCTTTGCACATTTTCAATATTTTTATTTTTTTACAAATGTGTTTAGGTTGCTAAAAAAGTAACATTTGTCGAAAAAAAAAATTCTCAACATTTAGTAGGCCTACACATTTTTCTTGCTATGATAGTAAGATTATATGCAAACTCATTAATCAATTTAAGTCATAAAAATATTCGCTACCCTTTATAGATATATCAACTTTTTGTGGTCAAGGTCAATGTAATTCATGAATATGACACGGCTAATTAAACCTTAAATCGTTGAATCTATTGATATTTATGTTCCAAATGCAGCCAATCGATATAACTAGGCTGTCTGGAAGCTTTCATTCAGGACGTTTAAGTTTAAAATATGGGAAATAGCATTCTTACAAATAACACTTTTAATCGCTTACTTCTTTACATTTTAAGAGGGATAAAAATACCTTAAAATCATGTAAATAATAACTTAAAGGAGAAACATCAGTTTTATAACGATTAAATAATGATTTTTGGGTATGTTAAATGCTTTTCACTTTAAAGAAAGTAGTGCTGAATATAGAATTGTTTGTCAGAAACGTAGCAAAGTGTAAACATTGTAGAATTCAGACTTCCATACAAAATACTAAATTTTTATAAATGTACTAATTGCCAACAAAACAAATGGTTCAGGTAATTGCACTGAGTAGCGTTTTTTGAAACTATAGCAGGACACCAAAAAATAAAAAAAGCCTTTGAGAAATAAAAATAAAAGCAATCCTGAAGCATAATGTGCCTTGAAATTAATTACCACTAAAACAAATATGTCAAGCATTTGATATTTATTTGGTCAACATTAATAGGTAACTTCTTCATTATTTTTTAATTAATTCTGCCTTAATAAGGGAAATAAAATAAGCATACGAAAACACACTGTTTAAAAAGTATTTTTAAATAATACAATATTTAGCATATGACACATTAAACTTATTAAATCGAATTTGTCAAGTAACAATTATTGAAAGCGTCTATTTGTCCTCGATGTTTAATGTAATCATTTGATAAAAAAACATGATAAAAAGAATAATGTTTGTATTTTACAGTTTGCTCGTGAAATGAGAGACGATATAGACAATATCCAAGGTCGTAAATTGGTTATATGTTGTGATGGGTCTACAGGTCTTGCTTCACATACATTAGGACTCAGTGATGAATGTGTCATTCATTCTAGTGGAATATTTGGAGCTGTGGCTGCAGTTGAAAGAAACAATGAAACTTTAGTACCAAGACCGGAGAAGCGTATTCATAATCTTTCTTTTGACTTATCTGCATACATATCGTCTGCATTTGAGGAGAATGGAAATTCAAAATTCACTTTGAAACTATTTGGAAATTCCAGATGTAGATATATGGCATTAGCTGTAAATAAATGCGACTCGAATATTGTCAGGGCATTGAAAACAGTATTAGATAAGTCAGTGAGTATAACCTGTTTTTTGTCAATGTATGTTGTTCTATAAAGTACAATATATCAACAAACAAATTTGATTTTAATGCTTTCTTTTTAATGGTTTCTATATTGTATTTTTTAGATGATTAATTATACCTTAAACTGTTATCCTTCTGATAGATAGATTTAAATAATGAAGATTTTGTACTATAATATATGAGAAATATACTCTCAATTACTATTATAATGTTGTATTACTTTTGTTTTACAGATGATGAGGAATATATTTTTAAAATGTTACAACATATATAAACGGTCAGACGAGACGTGTATCAGTGACTCGTATTGTCTTAACAACATGAAGTTTAGTCCGAGATTATACGAGATCAAGTTGTCACAAAGAATGGAAAATGTCGGTTATATATCTGACTGCGATCTCTTTGTAATAACCGAGGGTGAAGCATCCAGGTCATATAACTATAACACAGGTATTATATCAATTTTCATATTTATTCTATAGATGAATATTGTAATTGAATAAGATTATGCGAGGATGATGCATCTAGATCATATAACTTTAATACAGGTATATTATATTTCCTATCTGTTCTAAAGAGAAATATTGTAATTAAATACCGTTATGCAAAATATAAAAACATAATTTGTTCACTGATTAAACGTGTTACTACAACTGATTCATTTTCATTTATTTCCATGGCTGGCGGGGTAAATAGTAACACGAAGTTGGTACGTATGCAATAAAGTGTCTAAATATATCAATAACATTCAAATTGACATAATTAATGAATTTTGCACGCAGTAATGATAATAACGAAATAAAATGTATTTCCTTGTATGTGTTCATCCTAATAATAATTACTTTTAAAAAACAATAACATGTTTAGAAAAGAATATAAGATAAATAAAATATTTTTCAGCCTTATCTGCTATTATATTTTGTATTGTTCGTCGTTGATATTTAAGACGTATATATGATATTTTCAGGAATGGACATTAACCTTGGTGTGAAAGGGTTATCTAGCCTGCAGCCGTTTATAGAGATGGTAACACTAGCCGAAACAGAACATTCCATCATGCAAGCTCTTGTTTTTAAAATGGAACATTCCGAAAAAATATGTAGGGAGTCTTTAAAATATGGTTTAAAGGAGTATTTGTTATTATGACGTGTAAAACGTTACTTTATTCACCAGTTTTCATTTTTATATGGACTCATACCATAGCTTCCGTTCTAAAGTCAATACAATATGAAAGTGTTGGCAATTGTTTCTTGATGTTTACTTTTCCTATTGTGATAAATAGCATCCAGTTATTTACTTTCAATCGTTATTTTACACTGTATGTTTGCCCCTCCTTATTTTGGAGATCAATCAGCGTAACTTGCAGTACGGATCCGTATCAATTAACAAAAGGCAATGAAGGCAGAATAATGTAATGTCAATAACCTACTCCCGAACAGTTTTTGATAAATATTAAACAAACGTCAAAGACAATGTTTAACGGGGAACAAAGTGTAACTTAAAAATGCTAAGTTTCATGAAGAAACATGGTTTATTCACAACAACAACAACAACAACAACAACAAAAACAAAAAAAAATTCTCCAATAAGTCTAGTTTACTTAACGAGAGGGTATACTCAAATTTTCTGTCGTAAATTTGGATGACTAAGTCTCATTTGTACTCATTAACTATTTCTAATAATTAACATTTATCTGTAAAACTGTTAAGTCAGGTGTTTATTGCATAATGCTGTATGAAAATAAATATATATTTTTAAAATACCACCTTTATTACAATAGCAATCATTCACAATTACAAGACATATACAGCACGACATGACTGTTAGCATTCACGAGATATTCAAGTAATTTAAACATACAAATGATGGATTTATACAAATACATTGTAATAAGCTTCGTTAGGTATCAAATACGACTGAAAAGTTTATCTTGAAGTTCACTTTTACAAAAAATGATAGTTTCTGGACATAATTATTTTCAGTAATTGATATTTTATTATGAAAAAAATATTAAAGCCATCAAACTGAAAAAACGCATTTTTTCCAAAAATGGATCGCCGTTTACTTTACGAGTATTAAGCTTACACCAATACACAGAATGGATATAACATATAAGAAATTGCGTATATTTTGCACGAGGGTTGTTCAAAAAGTAATAGGACTGCAGCTCTACTGTTCACATCTTTTAATTTACGTGCACAGTTTTACAAGAGAAAAATATCGGAACATATCCTTTATATATAATGAAAAAAATAAATAAAATAAGTTTACAAATAACAATTCTGTGTAAATGTTAAATGACAAGCGTTACGCGAAGTGTTTAAAAAAACGAAAGTGTTCTGTTTAATCCTTTGGTTAGAATAACAAAAACCAAATATTATTTAAGTGTTACATATGTTTCATTTTTATAAAAGCCGTCATAAGTGTCTCTACGAAACCGCTAGTGAATGTGCGAACTTTTTTTGAACCTTGTGAATTCTGTCATTCCTGATTATATCCAAAATAACGAGAAAAGAATAGCCATCTCGGTGGTTCAGAAGATAACACCTTGTCTATGGATTTTTTTCTTTAGATGATTAAGTTGGTAACGATACATTAAATGCCCCTAATCACTCAAAGCTTATTCATGTTAAAAGTAAATTAGGTTCTACAGAAAAAAAACGTACTAAATTTAGGAAAATAATCGCTCGTAAATCACAAAAAAGCATTTCTAACTTTACTACAAATCATGTTAAATAATAATATGAACTAAAACGCACGTCTCCATATACATACTCTGAAACTGTATTCCACAGTATTATCTTTTATCTAAGAATAGCCTTTCGAAATAATGTTATTGTTTTGAACACATACCGTATAAAGATATTTTATCAACTATCGCAGATATTAGAGTTGTTTAAATTTTAATGTGGTTTAAAGTATATGTAGTGTGTTTCTATGCAAATTTGGATTGCGTCACACTTTGGCATAAATACATTTAAAAAAAAAATTTTTTTATCATAACAAAATATATATATTTCATTATTATAATAAACAAATGAGCCGCGTCACGACAAAACCAACATAATGCGTTTGCGACCAGCATGGATCCGGACCAGCCTGCGCATCCGCGCAGTCTGGTCAGGATCCATGCTGTTCGCGTACTAAATCTATTACAAGTAGAGAAACTGATAGCGAACAGCATGGATCCTGATCAAACTGCGCGGATGCGCAGGCTGGTCTGGATCCATGCTGGTCGCAAACCCACTATGTTGGTGACGCGGCTCAAATGGTAAATTAACGTAATTCGAAAGTCACATACGAATAAGACATAAGTATTTGCCATTCCAGCAAGACTTGTATATATCAATCGAGGCTTAAAATGGTAAGAAAATGTCCACTCAATTAGGCGGTCACTGCATCGTTAACGGCGTGGAACGTTCCTTTAACTGAATTGATTTTCCTTGTAACCCAAGGCTATTCAGATATAATTTTACTTTCAGAACCTAACGATCTTGATGAACGCATTTCAGAAAGCTTCTCATAATTCACTATGCAAATATTTATCTAATGCAACAGTTGTGGCTCAAACAGCAGATTACTAGTCATTCATGATTGTCCCTTTCAACAAAAGTCAACGACAAATTAACAATGACATACACATTAAGTTTGCTTTCACTTTGTTGCACCCTATTTAAGTACAAATATATTTTACGAAATATGGACACATTTTGAACACTTCACTTAACTCGTTCAATATTTAACACAAATTTTAAATGTTGCTATTCATCCGGAACTACATTTGATCACACTTAAACTCAATTTACATCTGGGAATTATGAATTACTAATTTATAAAAATGTATCTATGGCGATGTACATGACAACGGTATAGGTTACGACTTTAAACATGAGAAAATACTGAGTATTCGTGAACCAATATCTTGAAATTGTAGTCAGAATCTATATTCAAATGCACCTATTTCATTAATTCATCCGAACATACTATCAAGCTTCTCCCGAAAGACAAATATACATTGTATCTGTAATGCACAATTCATCAAGTGACGGTGTAAACATCAAATTGCTAAACATACACAACCGTTTTATTATTCAGTTGTTTTAAATATAGATTCAATCAATTTTGTACTGATCAATGACATGCCTACTGGTACAACAAACATGATAGGACTTGCTTAAGTGCTACAGTCTCATAGAAAATCTACTTCAACATATATTTACTGATTTACTGTTGCAGAATTTAGTGAATACCAAGCTGAATATTTTTAGACTATAAGTATTTCTTAAATTATTTTGTGGGAAAAGCATATCGTATATAGCCTGAATCGAATGTCTCCGTGTTAAATGAAATTATCTAGTTAAGGTTAATGAGTATCAAATGTCCTTGTGTCTTTTAATTACAGGATTACTTCGTTTTAATCGTTATAACTGTAGTTTCATTAATGAAGAACATGGCAAAAACTTTAGCCCAAATTGTATGTCTCCGTGTTTAATGTCAACATCGTTTTAATCACTTGTGCTTTGTAAATGAAGAACATTGCAAATCAATTTGTGTTAACTGTTTGTAGTTAGGTCCACTTCTCCCGTAAGACATGCAATTGTTATGTCCTTGTAATGCAAAATTCATTATGTGACGGTGTATACAGCAAGGTGCTAAAGATAGGTATTCAATTTATAATTCAGTTGTTTCAAGAATAGATTTGATCAATTTTAAATGAATTCAGTTGCATGCCTGTTGCGAAAAACAACATGATAGGAGTTGATGAAAAACTGAATTCTCAAACAAAAGATTTTAAAGCTTCTACTAATATATTATTCCGTTTTATAGCTTTCATTGAAGTCTCATTAATGAAGAACATGGGAAATCCATTTGTCTTTAAAGATGTTTGTACTAAGGTCATGTTTGTTAGTCGTTCGTTAATTAAGTGTAAAGGTTATCTGACATAAATGACAAAATAAAAAACGTTGCAATTGCGAAAGCTACCGATGTTAAATATGAGCATTATTTTATATTTTTTCTACATGCAGATTAGATAGAATTGTATAAAACATTCATATTTTGCATTGCTACCTATGACAAAGTAAATCAAAGCTTTCACTTTTTATCTAATTTAATTTAACAGATATATAGAATAAGTACGAAAAGAAACCAAATTGAATATAAAACATTTTATTTTCTTAGACTAGATATACACCAGTTTTTTCTCGACATAAACGTTATCCAATACGTTCAGCCTTCATAGGAACTTAAAATGAATAGTATTTGTATATTTATCTATACAGACTTTCCTGTTATCTTTAAATTACCATGCGAAATATTGCTTATCATTCTCAGAGGAATTGATACCAATATTGGCCTCCAGTAATTGAATTCTATTGACATATCAGCGTGAACATCATCCTGAAAAAAGAAAAAAATGAAGAGGTTCAATATCAGCTTGACACGATGATCCGTTAATAATTGCCTTGTGTTATCACTCACAAGACACATTATGTAAGACAGACAATGTTTTATATTAATTGACTCAAAACAAAGGTTAAAATGTAAAGCATACCAATTGATAAACACATTTGCTTTAAATGTGTACATGTACTCGAGAGTAAACTTAACATGCAATAGTTATCTAAACATTTTCCAGGTTGAAATCAATCTTTGCACTGTGTTATCGTCCAGAGTTGACGTGTCTTTTAATCAAATTTAACCTCTCAAACAACTTAATGTCAAATCAGCTGTACCGATTTGATGCCCTTAATATGGAATTTTATCCCAAGCATATAAATAAAGTTAGACTTTTTCGCACTGCCTTGGTTTCTCCTTACAAACATGACATTTATGTTACTATTTTAAGTAAGAACTTAATAGGTAATAAATGAACCATTCTTTGACACAAAAACTGATCGATCATTCTCTCGTCATCGTCGATCTCGGATATTTTAGGAAATTAATTGTAATTTTAACATTGACAATTTAATTTAGCAGTATTGTGAAGATAACAGTTATTTTTCGTGTGTTTTAAATAATTTGGAGAGTGTCAATGTTCTAAAAAGGGTATTCGGAAAATGGAATCTTAAAGAATGTTGGCAGGGGCTTGATAAAAAAAGTGTCGACAGTTCTAAGTAGCCTAAAGAGACAATAAAAACATGTGTTATTTGCATTGTACAGGGAAAGAAACCTGACAAAATGACATTATCTCGGAGAAAATATATCATTATGTCTCAAATTATACGAGATACGTTTGTCAAAGTACTTCATTTAATCTAGACAAAGTACAAAAGTTCAGTGTCAGCGTCAGTCTGTAGAAGCTTAAATCTTTTACTCGTCACTTTAAGCCCGTAGACCTTGCCTTTATATTTTCAAAAATAAAAATAAAAAATACAATGACAGCAATACCTAAATTCGACACATTTTTGACTAATGGAGACAATTTCCAAAACAGGTATTTGGTCATTCGCTCTTGCGCCAATGCAACTTGCATTAGAATAATAACAAAGTCAGCAGGATTTTAAGTAACTAAACATATAAATCAATAGATAAATAAATTAAATGAAATGAACAAAAAAGTTTACTTTCTCTTTCTTTTCTTTATTTTCCTTGTTTTTATTTTAATATTTTATGTCAAATATTTGTATGTTTTAAGTTTCTAGCACAAACGAAAAAGAATAAAATTTGTATAAAAAATAAATCAAAGGTGTTAAATAACTGCTAACAATTTATCTCAAACTTAAAGGAAATCTTTTAATACATATTATATAGAAGAGAAAAAAGCTTGATTTTGTAATCTCAAAGGAAATATCTGTCCTCGATTTACGAGATTCTTTTGTCAAATTAAGCTCCGTGTTTTATTGGATTTAGACGCAAATGGTATGCCATAAATCCATTCTAATGTCAGACATCGGACTGTTTTTTTCCGAGCTCTTTCAGAACAATAGCTTGCATTGTTGGTTATTAAATTGGAGATTTAGTGTCACTTTTATATGTTATTTTATTTTCGCTTGGTTCTGAAAGAATTATACCTTACTTCATATTTAAGACATTATAATTAATATGTACAATAATATTGGCTCAATAAGATGTTTAAATACCATGCACTATTTAATTGGTTTAGTAAAGTTGTTTGCTCTACACAATTGGCCAGGGATCGTTGCGTCTCTCGTTCAGGAACGAAATCTTAGTGATTAATTTAATACTAAGGTTGTTTAATTTAAAAGTAAAAGCACTCTATCAAATCAGTCGTTGAAAAGATTGCATATGATGCCATGTTGCACAACATATTACTGCGGCAAGAATACGTCAATGTTTTTACCATTGTTTTTTAATTATTTGTAAATAAAAAAATACTTACGAGGAGTGTTCATTTAACTTTGCACATTTTCTTTGGGGAAAAACTAGCAAAATAGTTTTACCCTGAAACTTTCTTTATTCCTTCAAAAACCTCTCCAATAACATGTATACACAGTTTCATTTGAATAATCCAATCTTAAAATGCTGGGTGATATCCATTTAGGAGCAGTTTTCATACACTGGTACTCAGACGTCAGATGTCTCTTGAAATTTAATTTGGAATTAGCCAGAATTCCCAGACTATTACACGGGGAGGAATCACGCCGTTCGTTACCCAAACAAACAAGATGGCGGATGCAGCCAAAAAGTAGGTTTTTCCATTTTTTCTCTGAAATTCGTGATGTTCTTGTGTAAATGTATATATAACAACCTTGTCCACAATTTTCCTGGCACACAGAAATTTATTTCATGATGTTTTGTCCCGTACTTCTTCTGAAATGCTCGTCACCAGATTCGAAGCGAGAGAATTTTCCACCGGTTTGATCGTGGTAACGTACGGCTTCTTCTCTAAAATTCACTGTTTCATTTACATATATGTATATTAACTGAAACCACTGACATTAAAAAGTTGAAATATGTCGGCATCTAAGCATTCATGCCCATTCTGGCTAGAAAAACCGCTGAAGATATTAATATCGGGGCATTTTCCGGAAATGATAACGTATGGCGCACACAATTTCAATGATAACGTACGGCGCATTTGTGTCTGCTTAATTGATGTTATAATAACTTAACTGCTTAAGAGGATGTGTAGAACCAAATTTAGAAACTGAATATTATTTAGTGTTTGCATAATATCTGTCATGTGTTTTTGTATCGGATAGAAATATCCGATCCGAGGGCTCTTTCGCAATGGGCTGTAACGAGGCTTGTTAACTTAAGCCCTTGTGCAGGTGCCAGTGGGATGGATATTAAAATCCGATAGGTAATCACGAGTGATATGTTTTCTTGCATATCATAGTCGAATATAGAGCAACTTTTCCACCTTTGGTGATCTTAAAGTTTCGTCAAAAGTGAAATTTGATCCCAAATTTCAAATTTCTATGTAACTATATGTTAGTGCTTATCCGTACTGTTCCATAGAAATTATAGATTTTGACGACAGAAGAATGTTTTAATTTCTGTAGAACAGCTACGGATGAATACTTACATACTAAGTGTCAAGCTTTTTTGGCACTTTATTACGTCACTATGTTGTTCTATGAATTATTATGAAAATTAGAAATCGAAATGAACGGAATTCGATAAAGTATCGTCTTTTGTTCTTCAATGAAAATTAACGGACATATTTTATTAAGAAATACAGCGCTTTCATTGGGTGAGAAATAAATTTGGACACTACATAAACTTCTATTTTTCGTAGTGCTTCATAGAACTGTGTCCGTTAAATAGACAAGTATAGTGACGATAGAAAGTAAATATAAATGAAGCCAATAAAGCTTGACACTAAGCATGTTAGTAGTTCTACGGAAATAAGAAACATTCTCCGGCCGCTATCGCTCCTGTCAAAGTTTCTAAATTCTGTAGAACAGCACAGATGAACACTAACTGATTACTACGCTAAGTACTATGATAATAGTGTTTACGAAGTATATGTTACTAACATATACTTCGTAAACACTATAATCTTAGTATCGTAGTAATTTTTACAGCTGTTCTTTCATAAAGGTAATGACGTCATCTGAGCGCATTCATGAGCGGTCTAGCTTTAATGATTTCAGACGGGTTCTCGGGCATGGATAAAACATCGAAATCCAAATCCGATTTGAAACTTTATCATGGTCGGTAAAATGTTTACCGCAAATTTTAATAACACTCTTTTATTGCTGATACCTGCAATAATGGATTGTTTTTGCTGAGGTGTTTGCGGGAAAAAAAACGCCAAAATATGATAGGCAAATTTATGAATTGGATGTAATTGTTTTGATCAAATCATTTATAATAAAAAAACTGTACGGATATGTCTTGCAAATATGTCTGACGTCATAGTGGCACAACGTCTCGCTAAATAGAAAACGTTTCGTCAAATAAACTGTTTTCTTTCCATTCTGCATTTTATACAAAAATATTATCAAACTATAAACGTGTGTTTTACTTGGTATATTAAAAATGAATATCTATTAAGCCACCAGCTAGAAAGATATTTATACCGAATGGTGCAGCATTGTTCAATAATTTATTTCTGAAATGACAAACTTTTTTTTCAAACATTTATCATTTCCTACATACAAATAATTTATTATCAGCTGACTGGACAAATAGAAATCCACCAAGTAGAAAAATGCGCCGTACGTTATCATTGATATTTTATGCGTCATACGTTATCATTTCTGGAAAATGCCCCGATATTAATATTTACACCAGTAAATCTAGCCAGAATGGGCATGGATGATTACTTGACAACATATTACAACTTTTTAAAGTCAGTGGTTTCAGTTAATATACATATATGTCAAAGAAATAGCGAATTTGAGTGTAAAAGTCGTACGTTACCACGATCAAACCGGTGGAAAATGCTCTCGCTTCGAATCTGGTGACGCGCATTTCAGAAGAAGTACGGGACGAGACACCATAAAATAAATTTCTGTGTGCCAGGAAAATTGTGGAGAAGGTTGTTATATGTACCTTTACACAAGAACATCATGAATTTCAGAGAAAAAAAGGGAAAAACCTACTTTTTGGCTGCATCCGCCATCTTGTTTGTTTGGGTAACGAACGGCGTGATTCCTCCCCGTGTATAAGGGGGACAGGCTAGTAACAAATTTTTACATTTCAAACTCTATTGGAGTATAAGAACGTACACGCACGTCTATATTCATACGCTGAAATTGTTCTTCACGTCTTTACTTAATGATAGCATTTCAAAAAATGATTTCATTGTTTTGATCACCAACTGTATA
This sequence comes from Ruditapes philippinarum, assembly GCF_026571515.1. Classification (NCBI taxonomy): domain Eukaryota; kingdom Metazoa; phylum Mollusca; class Bivalvia; order Venerida; family Veneridae; genus Ruditapes; species Ruditapes philippinarum. The sequence goes on from NW_026865267.1 coordinate 62,966, forward strand.
AAATTAGTTTAAAATTAAGATTATGAAATTTCAGAGATATTTGAAATGTTACCTTAACGGTGTAAAATAGTATGTAATTATGCAGTATTATCATTCGTCAAATTTTAAGAAGTATATTCGTATATATTTTCAGTATGTAAAAATGTTTGATTGACGTACTTCGAAAGTCACATTTTAGAATGGACAATGTTATCGGTTTTTCAAGCTAAACTTGTACACTACAATATCGATCGGGGCTAATAATGGTCAGAAAATGTCCACTTACAGAATACTCAAGCGGTCACTGCATCGTTAACGCCCTGAAACGTTTTTAATTGAATTTTTCCCACATAAACCACGACCTAATAGATATAATTGTACATTCAGATATTTATGTTCTTGATGAACGTAGTTCAACTAGCTTATTGAGTTTCACTATGCAAATATTTGATTAAACAAACCAGTTTTGCACAAGACAGCGCAACGTTGTTTTTTAAACTATCTAAGATTAATGAAACAATCGTTTTTTTTTAAATGTTCATTCATTGTTCGATTTGCCTGGCATTAATTTTAAATACGTTCATTAAGTTTTTTTTAGAAATGTAAATAATGATACTTGTTTAATGATAATTAATTGATAAACTTTATTTCAGAGACAAGCTTTATTAATGTCGTATTTTCTCTCTCAATATACATATGAGTGTACAGGTAATTTATTTTGCATGGATGTTGCCTTACTTATTACATCTTCTTTCGTTTCGAGGTGAATCATATGCTTAGTTATTCTAACCAATTATCTATTATTTTCTTGAAAACAAAAGGCAAACACATTTTATCAAAAACATAGATATTAAGTAAATGTTTACCGATAACTTATTTTGCAGCCCATTGAAATAAAGTTACATTCACCGATGCAAATAGACACATTTAAAACTACTTTAGTCGTTCAATATGCAACATCCTTTAAAATATTTAAAATTGCTATTCATTCGTTCATCTGGAACTGCATTTGATTGAACTTTAACCAAATGGGAATAATGAATTATCAAAAATGTGTCTTTGACAACATGCATGATGTCAGTATAGGTTTTGCCTTTAAACATCACTATAGATATGCCGAGTCTTCGTGAAAATCTGGAAATGGAGCCAAGCTTCCCCCAAAAGACAATTATTCCTCATTAAATGTGTCTGTAATGCAAAATTAATCACGTGAGGGAGTAAACAGCAAAGTGTTAAACATACATAATCAATTTTTATTAAATTGTTTGAAATATACATAGATTCAATCAATTGTATTACTTTTTAATAGCATGCCTACTGGTACAACCAACACGGTAGTACTTGTTTAATTGCTAAAATCTCAGAAAGAAGCTAGTGCAACATATATTTATGTACCATACTATTTCAACAGGTGGTAACAGCAAGTCGGATATATTCAGACTATAAGCATTTCTTGAATTCTTTAATGGAGAAAAGCACAGATAGCCGAAATTGAATGTCTCCGTCTCAAATGACATTTAAGGTAATAAGTTAAAAATTGTCTTATGTCTTTTCAGGATTACCTCGTTTTAATAGTAATCACCAGTGTTTCATTAATGAAGAACATAGCAAATCAATTTTTTTCTTTGGCTGTTTGAAGTAAGGTTAAATTCTCCGAAAGACAAGCAATTTGTCTGTTATGTCAAATTCATTATGTGACGGTGCATACAACAATGTGCTGAACATAAATACACAAATAATACACAACTTAAAACCCAATTGTCACAAAAAAAGAAGAATCAATCTGTTGCAGAAGTTGGTAAATGTCATGTCAGATCCATTTGAACTAATTTAAACTATAAGCTTTTCTTAAATCATTTTGCAAAAATATTGAAATAGCTCAAATTGGATATCTCCAGTATTAAATGGCATTTTCAATTGAAGGTGATTGGTTTCAAACATCCTTATTGCCTGATACCTATTATATAATGTAATAGCTTCTAATGATATGTTTCATTATTGAACAAATGGGAAATCCATTTGCTTTTAAGATGTGTGTATTAAGGTCATTTTTATAGTCATTCGACAATTTAGCATAAACGATATCTGAATTTAAGACATTGCATTTGCAAAAGACACCGATGTTAAATATGAAAAATATTTTCATAAAGTTTATTTTTTTAGAATTATGTAATATTTAAACACAAAATCACTAATTTCAAAACACGTCGACCGATTGGTATCGAAAACCTAAGTATTGAGTGACATTTGCTACTTTTAACTCGTAAATAATCGGCTTGGTTAAACAATGCTTTAAACCATCAGTTCAACAGTTTTACGTGTTTATCTTCTTTTCGAACGATAATATTCTCCCCTTTATACATTTGACAGACAGTTCAGCTATTCATCATTTTGTCGCTGACATACCCGTTCTAGCTTGTCAGCAATAATGCCTATTATTATTTATTTAAATCATTCAGATAAATGGTCCTGTCAATGTCTGTGAGCGATCTCATATGTTTTGAACCAAAAAATAAAACAATTAATTCTTCCTATTATCTATATGTTATTTGTTTTGAATGCATTTCTAAGTCTTAACATAAAAAACATTTTTTTTTATTTAAATGATACTTTCGTCTCTGTTACCCCCTCCTCCCCCCCCCCATAAAAAAGAAGGAAAAAAAGAAGTGACATTAATACGTTACAATTAGTTACAAGTTTATACACGTGACAGATTGAAACAAACTAATTAAAAATGTTTATACATATAGTATACAAAATGACATCTTTGCCATTCTTTTATTTAAATCTTTTTGTTTGTTTCCTTTTTTAACGATTTAAAATTACTGTACAAGTTATGAAAATATCAAACAAATGAATCAAGAAGATCCACACTTAAATTGAATGAATTAAGCACTGTTACAATTGATTTATTTTCAGAAGCAGATTAATAGTAAATGTTTAATTTACCTAACATAAATAATGATTGGCTATTACATTACATTAAGTACTATAAGCGGCTATTATTATTTTTCATACCAAAAATTACACTTTTCCATTGCTAATACGACTGGAGCTGTAACTGCGTTCATGTTGTTGATCACATAATTGCATAACTGAATATTTAAGTTGTTCGGATTATTTATAGTCAGTACCATATACACGTTGGTAATTCCTAACATTGCAGGGCATCAAATTGTCTAAATTGATATCGCTTTTGCAATCGTTTGCTGTGCCATGCTTCTATCATTGACATGCGACAACTACTAAACTGTTCCCATCTCTTGTTGTTCATCGTATATATGTCAAAAGTTGATGTGTTAAATAAATATTACATTGTTTAGGGAAGTTGATATGATCTCATAATCATACATTGGTTAACTTTCAAACTATTAAAAACGTGTCAGCACTTGATACTTCATTTTGCCTAACTATATTATCATAATACACTGTATGTTGCACATATAACCGACACATTATATTAAGTCGATTAAATAAATAAATAACACTTGATACTAGGTTATTATAAATTTAAATAAACGATGTTTTATAATTGTTATCTCTAGTAAGAGAAAGTTCTTATTAATTATAACTTGCAACTGATTGCTTTATCAACAAAAATGGTTGTTTAAATACAATCGGATTTTTATTAGTGGCTGGAAATGTTTCAAGATTTATATTGTGTTGAAATGTTCAAAATCTTCAGATTATGCTTCTTCAATACAATTATAGTGACTGTAGACTACAGTGTTAAAGTCATAGTGATGACAGATAATAGTATAAATAATTGATTGCTGTCACCTTTTCATTTTCATTTCTGATCCAGATGATAAATAAATTTTCATGAAAGTCATGGACATCAGTTATCATATGAGCCGTGTCACGACAAAACCAACATAGTGCGTTTGCGACCAGCATGGATCCGGACCAGCCTGCGCATCCGCGCAGTCTGATCAGGATCCATGCTGTTCGCTTACCAACCCTATTACAAGTAGAGAAACTGATAGCGAACAGCATGGGTCCTGATCAGACTGCGCGGATGCGCAGGCTGGTCTGGATCCATGCTGGTCGCAAACGCACTATGTTGGTTTTGTCTTGATACGGCTCATATACTTTCCATTCTTTTTGTTTCTCTCACACGATATCATTATGTAATGTAACCGTTAATTATAATTTGTCATGTTATCACTGATCATGTTTCACAGTTTTATCATATATCAAGACATTTTGTCATGTGATTTTATTTTATTGTTTATGCGTCAGTGTTCCTATTCTAATTAAATCACGTACTACGTTTGACGTGGATTGATTATGATGCAGATAAGAAATAACAATTTTGCTTTTGTTATATCGAATTATTGCTCGTTTTCAGTCAACATCTACAAATGTCATTTATTAAGAAGTTAAGCATAAACTTTTGCAAAATTTATTACAATAAATGTTTAATAATAAAACCCAATGAAAAAAAGTTCAATACGAATGTCTAGGACAATAAGGTCATATGTGTTACTGATTGTTGATAATAGCACCAATTTCAACAGAAACGGGAAGTCCTAAAACACCAAATGGTTATTGATATTCATTGAATCGAGCTTCATAAAGTGTACCAAAATTGGTTTTACAAATCCAGATTTAATACAAATGGGAAAGGATCTTCCCTTGGGAGAAAAGAAAACATAGAGTACAAGGTGATACGTTAAAGACTTTGATTGGCATGATATAAGTATAAAGTGTGCAACAATGCCTTTTGATACCGTTTACGAATTTAGAGCAATGATATAAAAAGTCTTAAGTGTATCCTATGTATTAACTGGCAGTAGGGCTTTAATTGATATGGTCAAAGAAAGTAGATTAAATTCGAAATGAACCGTATAAAAGACATTAAACAAACAGACGCTAAGGTACAAAACTGGGGTATTTACTAGATTCTGGAAATATCTCAAGCTGTTTACCGTCTACTCAATATAGAAATTGACTAGGTTGTAAAATTGTGGACTTAACTACAAACAATAACAATCATTTAAATAGCTATATTAAGAATCATTAAAATGTGATAATCAAACACAGGAAAGAGATGTTATATGGTATTTCTAATCGTGGCGCGAGCATATAGAACGGGTCTAATCTAAGTTGGAATTTGTTAACGTAGTTTCGAGAGAATATGAAATTGATCGAAATGATGTTTTTACAGAATGAGCTCAGTTTTGGAATATAGAAAAAAGAGAAGAAAATGATAACAGAGAATGTTAAGATATTTATCTTTAAAATACGCCAAGATTGGTCTGATGTTCTTCAGGAATGCAAATGTTCAGAATCACTCTCTTTTTTTACATTTGTTTCGTAATGATAGCATTAATCAAGTCAAATTATGTAATATATTAGTATATGATAATACTAATGAGATTGGAAATTGTTACTTTTAGATATAGAAATGTAAAGTATTGCCTTCGTGTTCTTATAATGTAATTAAAATCTTATGATTTATGTTTACTTCCATTACACTAAGTAGGTTCATAGTATAGATTAACCGAGCGATTTGATTGGATATTCGCACATCATCGACGGGTCAATTGTTTCCACCCATATTATCGAATACACATGTTGAATGATTTTGCAAGGTACGTCTTATCAATGCTGGTTAATGCTGAACATAATTCAAATATAAAACACTGATACATATCATTTATATGTTCAAGTAGATGATGTGGCTTTAGAAATCAGAACATAATACCTTTTTTAAAAAGACAAATGATAGAAATTTTACGGCACCAATATTGGTTAATGCATAATCATGTTTATATCAACAAGTAATTCTAACTTACCCTTTACAAATTTTACACGTTTATCCATTCTTTCATTAGCATTTACATAAAACGAATACAACAACTGTAAACATAAAAAGATCGAAAGCATAGACAAATATGTTAGAACGTTCTGGAGGCTCTCAACGACTTGAATCATTTGCAAAACCTTACCCAGACATTCAATTTTATAAATTCTTACTTCGACAATGTTAAATTTAAAATTAATAGATTCAATTTGCGAACAACGATTTACTAGATATTTTCTAATGAATGTATAAAAATTCTTGAAATTAAACAAAGAATACCTAAATTGAAAGATATACAATTAAAACTTAAAAGTAAATTAGAATTTGCTTGAAATGACGTAGGATATCCTTCTTAAGACTTTTGTTCTGACTAAAAAAGATGTATGGCATAAATTGAAAAAAAAATCAGCCTTGACACTTTCAATACATTCAATTATTTGTCCTTTTGATCGATACATTTTACGATGAATTTGTTTTGTTCACATCTTTGCGGTAAATCTCCGAAACATAGTATATACATTTATTCAGAAGACAAACACAATAACTACATTTTATGAGATTTGTAAATTGTCATATTATCTTTTCATTTTAACATACATTTATATACACTTTTATAAAATATGTACACTGATTAAATTTGCCTGTTGATAAAATATTTCAACTTTGTTAAACCCTAAAATCCACATTAATGTAAATGTTGAATCAACATAGCTGGTACGTATATCGCAATAAACCGTGTTACGTATGCAATTAGTTATACATGTAAGTTCTCCCGTTCTGATGAACGATTATCATTACCACTCGTGAATGGAGATTTATGATATCTATATGCTTTTTGCGACGGACGCGCCCTCAGGCGCGTTCAGAGCTAAGTCATCTACACATGGGATTTCGTCGGCTACAATTGCGCAAAGTGTCCTCAACCGAATAACAGCCCAAGAAATAGTACATGAATTTGATCCTTTAAAACTCCCATACTTTGTCGGGATATCTTAAAATCTTCCATATTTAGCCTTTTCAATTTCAAATTAAGTTATCCAAGTTAAAATATGAACGTATATGATTGATAAAAACGTTGTAGTCCCGTAGTATTATTGCGCAATATGCAAATTACTGCCGAAACGATTTACCGCTGTCGAAAAAGTAGGACAGCAAATTATACTATAATAAAGGTGTAAGCTCTGAGTTTCAAGAAATTATTAGTAGGAAATAAATATTTCTACATTATACAAAACATTAGTATTAACAAATCAAAAGTTTTTCGTGACTCTAGAATAACTCGCGCATTAATAAAAGAAGAACTATTTTCGTGACACATACCGCGGGTTTAGCTGAATATCCAGCAGTTATTTATAAATTAGATACAGTACAAAGGTTAGTATAAATATCTATTTTTGAAAATGCATGTAATTAGAGAGCTTTTCAACACTTTACCATCATGTAGTCTTTCATGGTAATCTTTATTGAAGGTAGTTATAATATCAGTTCTACTTCCGATTCTTGTGGTTTGTTTACATATTTTTCTAGGTCACGATATGAGTTAACCTTCGCCATTTTAAAAATAGATTCTGCTTCACCTGTGCTGACTTTCAGACAGGCGATTAGGGAGTACACATTATACATGTAATAAACCAGCGGATACTTACTTTGTTTACATGCAATACTTTAAGAAATTCTATACAATTGTAAAGAGCAAACAAGTTGAAAATGTAATTTAGTGTGAAATTGAAAAGGACAACTAAACATTGTAGTGCTTAAGTGACATTTAAATTAAAATAAAAACGATATGTGCTCTGGCCTCTACATCTTTACCTTGTAAATAAAAAAAATCTAAAAAAATACACTATTAATTGCTGATGATTTTAACCAAAAATATTTTTAATGAGACATATCCAAGAGAAATAAAAATACAAATGACTTATATTTTATTGTCTATAAGCCCACTATGATATAACACGAAGCAATTCTAAATAACATTCTCACATGTATAATGTATTAATGCTTGAAGTTTATTTGCATGGTTTTATTTCAGAAATATTTCGTTGACAGTTTGTTTTTCTATTTACATATCATTTCTTGGAATAAATCGATAAGGACACTGATTTACAAGTTTGACCAGAGTTTTTAGGCATACATTTCATTCTGTATTTAAATGCTTGAAAGTAGAAAATCGGAATTATATCAGATTGGGACAAATAAAATATATTGCTCTACAAATCTCGAACTTGTATGGAACAAATTTTCTCTGTTATATCTTTTGTGTGTTTTTTCTTTCTAAAAAAGCCTTAATGTCTCCCCGGTTGCATGTCCGTCGCATTCAGTGCTGCAGCACTTTGATTTCGTTTTAATATTTATTGCTATTTGTGTTTTTCAAACTGATTTTAATGTCATCATATCAAAGAATACCGAACAATCTACAAGATAAAAGTATGGATATAAATAAATCAATTTAGCGTTTATCGGGTTATTGTTGTTTAATTACACTAATTAAAAAGTATGCATTTATATATTGGATTATAGAGATTTAGCCTAAGTCAGGATCGGCGCCAGCGCGTCACATCGTGTTTCGAATTTATTTCCTGCAAGGCAAACAAACTATTCATTTATTTTATAGAAGTTGTTTTTAAACATTAGCAAAGAAATTCTTTGTTTAAAGTATAAAATGTAAATATATTGTGCAATTATTATTGACTTTCAAAGAAAAAAGAATAACAAAAATAAACAACAAAACAAAACAAAGCAACAAAAAAACCCATACAATCAATCAGTCAAGGAATTTATAAAGGCTATATAGGAATTGGATGTCTATAGCTGTTAATACTCATTGGATAACTTGCAGTTAATGTGTGAAAAGACCACTGTCTGTAAAATAACTGACATTCAAGACGTAAATCTGTCAGCGATAAAATAATACACGTCTGACCTATTTATTTCATGTCACAGAACGGAAAAGTCGTTTATCCAAGATCAAGGATATAGAATCAGTGAAAAATATATTTCGTTTTTTTTGTTCTTTAAGTTTACTTGGCCATCTCTAACTGTCCCATTGCTTACTATATTATCGCGTCGTGAATATATTTAATTTTTCGTTTTATTTATTCCTCATTTTGCCTGTAACATTTAACTTGATATATTTCTTTAAAAAGTGAAAGACATTCGTTCCTCTTTTTAATGCACTCTTGTAATATTTTTTTCAGCTAAAGTTATGGTATTGTTTTGTAAAAAATGAAAGACAAACTTTCAAAGTTAACACCCAACTTTTACTATCTGTTTCTTTTGCAAATAAATATATTTTTTCAACAAAATCAGTGTCTTCATAATGACAAAAAGTCATGCTTGAAAAATAGTGTGGGCTGGAGATTTTTTTATACTTTACAAGAGAATAATGGAAAAGATCCGCAAAAATAATTCAAATCTGAATTGCTTGTAGATGCCATGTGGACGCCAATTTCCAGAAATTGCTAAAATTTGTCATGGCAAAACGATTCACCGTTCATATTTTATATATTAATTGTTATATGTAATTTATTCAAGCAAACTATATCTTTATTGTGTAAATAACATTTTGTAGCTCATCTTTCTTGTGATATGGAAATCCTTTATTTTTAAAAGCGGTTACACCCCGCCCCCTCCAATAAATAATAATGATAAAAAATATATAAACAATAAACAGCAACAACAAAAACAAAAATAAGCTTATTTACGTAATTAATATTAAACTGAATTATCGATTACATATTGCGCTTATCCATTACAAATCGACCATATGAACAATGCATACAAATTTAACTGATAAATGATAATTTTTAAATCATTTTAAGCATTTAAATTTATCAATTGGTTCTTTTTGTTATCTCTTTACAGGCTAGACCCACACAGAAACGTTGTTGCAACATTGACGACGCCATTATTATGGTATTCCAAACGCGAATGGTAATTAGGTATTGAGCTGGACATACAATACAATACAAAACTTTATTCAGCATAAAACAAAAGTAAGGACATAAGTAAATTAAATAAAAGTTCCGCCAGCATTTAATTTTGGCAACAGATTAAAAAGAAGATAACATGTCCGTAAATAACTTTCAGGCTATCTTTCTTTGTTTGATATTTCCGTACCTTAGTTAAGTTTTTTTTCAATTTAGCTAATTGAATGATATACGATAAATTTAACAATGATATCATAAAGCGCTTATATTGGATAAAGAACTTGTCCAAAAGTGAGAAACGTACATAAATTTCAATTGCTTTACTTCAACATTAACCCCACTACTTTATCTAAGACTGACTTGTCCATATATAAACCTTAACGAAACCATTCGTCATTTTGAAAAAAGAAATAAAGAAAAAATCAAGACATTAACTGAATAATAAGTGCAGACCATTATCAGGGGGCATTAATTAATCTGCCTATCTTGGTCTGCACCGGTAGCATTGATAGAATCTGTTACCGCTAGAAACTATAGGTTATAGCTTAGATTAACACAAAACGGATTAAATAAAGAACGCCGGTAATAATCCATTATGTTAATGTTCGTATCGTTATTTACCTTCGATATAAAACTATTGAATTGGATTTCCTGTTGTCTTTTCTGCTATTATTTATCAATAAACCGATGTTTCCTAACACTTTAAGCCATGTGAGTATAGTTGTCCAATAATTGCCGTAAATTGTAATGTTCTTGATTGAAAAGAGGGGTCAGTCAATTCAATTAAGGAAATGAATATGGTCATTAACGAAGTAACAGCCGCTTAATTGAATTTTCCACACTAGGACAAATTGAGTCCGTTAATAGTCGAGGTCAATAATGTAGTAAATAAATCTAGATTCAACGACCAAATTGTTTCCAGTGTTTCAGGTTACAGTACAGTTACAGTCTTTGTTACAGAAGAAATCAAAAAACAGATGCGAACAACAACAAAAACAAATGAAAAACGTTTTACAAATCAAATGTGCTTTCTGATTAAAATAATAAAACATCATATACAATGTTTTTGAAATTTCTAATATATCAGTAAAATATTTTCAGTTTTAGAAATACAAAGAGATGTATTCTGGTTTAAGGCATTTATTTCATAAAGACTTTTTTCTCAAAACCTTTCCAAATAAGCTAAATTAAACACCCGTTACTCCTTAAGTAATTCTATACCATAATATTGGTGAAAACTAATAATAAATATGTCATATTTTACAAAAAGAATGCACGACACATTTTTGAAAAATACATAAAAAATGAAGTCTGGATAAAACGTTTTTCTTCTTCTTTCTTTTCTTGTTTGAGGGGGGTGGGGGTGGCGTCATTGTTACAGTCGACTGGTACGTTTATTAAAGGTAGAACTTTAATTATTATAAATATAGATTCTCTGTCCGAGTTAACTGAGTCGTACAGTATACAGATGATTTACAAATACATACACGCACACTACATATCACGTTATAAACCTTTTTAACACGTATTAAACAGTTTTGAGAATGTGATTTTTTCTATTCTCAGTAACAGATGATCTCAAGTACAGATTATCTCAGTAACAGATGACCCCAGTAACATATGATCCTAGTAACAGATGATCCCAGTAAAAGATTATCCAAATAAAAGATGATCTCAGTAACAGATGACCCCAGTAACATATGATCCTAGTAACAGATGATCCCAGCAATATATTATCCAAATAAAAGATGATCTCAGTAACAGATGATTCCAGTAACATATGATCTTTGGTACAGATGATCTCAGTAATATATGAGCTTAATAACAGATAATCTCAAGAACAGATGATCCCAGCAACTAATGACCACAAGTACAGATGATCTCAGTAACACATGGTCTCAAGTACAAAAGATCCAGGTAACAGATGGTCCTAGTAACAGATTAGCTTAGTAACAGATGATCTCAAGTACAGATGATCGCAGTAATACTTGCGCTCACGTACAGATAATCTTGGTAATAGATTATCTTAAGTACATATGATCTCAGTAACATATCATCTCAGTAACAGATTATCCCAGTAACAGATGATCTAAAGTGCAAATTATCAAACGAAAGATTTTACTAAACAAAGCGCACGGGTGTAAGTGTATCTAAGGTAAAAAGTCTAAAGCTTTTCTATTATTCAAAAGAAAATTCTTTCAAATCTATAAATTGTTTTTAAATATAAATTTTTTACCAACAAATGTTTTCTGTTTCTTGTTGTTAATGTTTTTTTTTTTTGTATAAAATTTTAATTTCTGCTGTAAAACTTTAAGCATAAAGTTAATTATTTCCGGTGAAGAATGAAATTGAAAACGTTGAGCGAAACAAAAATAACTTTCTTCATTAACCAACAAAGAGTAATTGAGATTCTTAATTTAATGTTTCGTTGTTTAGAGTCAGGTTTATCTCTCTTGAGGGTTAATTTTAATTAGAAGTTGTTTTTAAAATTTCACAAGATACAAATCTACGAGTAAGAAGCAAGAGTATCATGGCATTCATAACATCCAATAACTGATAGATCTTGAAATTTTAAACATAGATCAACGATTCCAAGTAATATAACACCTCGGAAATTGGGATCTACGTATACAAAGTATAAATACAGGCATTTAAAATTTGGAAATTTATGATTTTTTTGTGAAATTAGTTTCATTCCTTTTCTTGAAATTAAAATCGAAATAATTCTAGCCAAATTGCTTTCAAGATTCATCTTACGCCATGTTAAAATAACTTGCTGTGTTGGCAATACATTGATTATATAAACAATTGTTTTATTTCTATTATGCAAAAAGTAAAGTCCCGAAATTGATGTCTATGTTTTCTATAATTATATATGTTTTCATCTTTTTTTTCTTTTTGTTGAAAATCAAAATAAATGTAAACAAATTGTTTTCAAGATCTGTCTTATGCGAAAAATGAAATTAGTTCTTTGTTTGCAATAAATGGATTATTGCTAAAATTTGTTTTATTTCTATCATTATTGCGAAAAGTAAACGACACTATATTCATGCTGGGAAGATGCCATTGTTCGAAATTTCAATTCTATTTCAATAAACCAACGTAAAATATATTCTTTAACTGACTTTTAACAAGGAAAACTGCTTTCTTCTGTTGTTTTTTGACATCAAACAAATAAATCAGACGTTTATTATTTTATCACTGTCAGGTTCGATTTTCGCGTGTTAATCACGTGGCTGGCTGTGCTTTTTACACAATAAAACCGTTAATTCGATGTAGTTTTACAACTGTATATATACGTTCGATTCCCATTTATAAACGAGCCGCAAGATTTTCAATTCGTCACCTGGTATAGAAGAATCTCAAGCTTAAAGGAAATGTTTTAATATATATATTATATAGAAGAGAAAAAAAGATTGATTTCATAATCTCAGAGAAAATATCTGTCCTTGATTTACGAGATTTTCTTGTCAAATTAAGCTCCTTGTTTAATTTGATTTAGACACAAATGGTCTGCCATAAATCCAATGTAATGTCAGTCAATTTTTTCCCGAGCTCTTTCAGCATTGTTTTATGGTTACTGTTCAGTATTATATAGTGTCACTTTCATATGTTACTTTTTTGTTTTGCTTGGTGTTTGGTGATGAGAAAAATATATCTGACTTTTTAAATTATGATTATGTTTAATTTATTATGTAAGATAACATTGGCTCAGTATGATGTGAAACCTTTTTATTTTATATGTATTTTTAATCAATAATTAAATGATTTTAAATTAATTCTGCCTGTTGTAAATACATGAACCACGCTCTATTGATTTTGTAAAGTTGTTTGCTAGGGGTCGTGGCGTCTCTGGTTTCAGAAACGGAATACTCAAAGTGATTAATTTAAGACCAAGGTTGTTTGATTATTTTCATCCGCGCACACAGGCGCGGAGCTATTGTGTTGACTTTTTTTTGTGTCCATGTACCCGATTTTTATCATTTAATCCCTCCGATTTACAGCTAAAAATAACTTCGGAGGCAAGAATTCCTACCGATTGTGTAAAGTCATATATTGGTTTCCCCTTCGGTGATTCGCAGCATGTCATACAGTATAAATGAATGAGAACGGGAACAAATTTCACGCCAAGGCAGTAGAAAAGACAAAACAAAAAAAAATAACTTAAATTCGGTAATTTATTTCTTACATTTGTATGTTCTACAGGAGATTACTTATTATTATGTAGGACACATTGGATTATGTATGTATATGAATTCGAAAGCTATAAATAGATGACCTAGCTTAACATTGTGAATGTCCGAATATCTATTTATAGAAGAAGTTTTAGTTTTGACCGAAACGGTCATTCGTGTAGCGCCATGGTAATAAATAACGAACTGTGAAATGGAATGCAAACATACTCATTAATAAATTGCACTCTTTATAACTTTATTAAAAAAACGTTAGTAAGCCATTTTTAACGAATTTTTATATCATATTATTATCATTATGAAATTGTCTTTTCCGTAGGTTCTTTCCGGTAAATTTATTTTTATTCTATTTTATTTGAAGGCAATCGGTTTTATGGTGGCTTGAGTGGAATGTTGAGTGCCAAATACTGTGACATTTTAACAACAGAAACTTTCGTCTGCGGTTTTTACAGGAGGTGTTCTGGGTTTATTGATAGGACTAGGCTTTTGAAGCGATTCAACAAAACAGTAGATTGATCTCCCAATTAATCAATTAACAAAGCTCTTTATTTATCATCAATGTCAAGTACATGTAGCTTTTATATCTTTGGCTCGCATGAACATGAGGTTAGTGAATTTCCTCATACCTGTCTCATATTCGGGTAACAGTCTTCTATTGATGAATAATGTTTCACCATATCAACATGCCATGCAAATTTATTCATTATTTTTAATGTACCATTATTTTTGTTAACGCGTAATACAAAAAAATCCATCCCAAATTCATCCCAAATTTTTCATCCCAGTGTGTGTTCTACTTTCAGTATTTATCTTGGACTTGAAAAATAACTACTGTATCTAAGTCACGGGTATTAATAGAAACCATTTATTTGTAATCTGACATGAAAAAAGCATGTTATATTTACTATATTAGTCCCTTTTGTTACTATTTTTATATACTGTTTGTATTTTTGTTACAATTATAATAATAAAAACAGGACTGTTTTGTATTTTCCAAAGAAAATACATTTAATATTCTTATCTCAAGTACAAGATAAGTATAATTATGCAAATTTAAATGATTTACAAAACGTCCGGATTAATGTACAATAGCACGTTATCTAAAAAGAAAATGAATCTAGCATAATGGTTTTACCATGAAGCTTTCTTCACTCTTCAAAAATTATCTCCCTTAACAATCATAAAGAGTTTCAGTAGAAAAATCCAATTTTGAAATGCTTTGGTAATTTCCATTTAATGCAGTGTTTATACACTGGTATCCATACGTCCCCGTAGATGTTTCTTCAAAACCAGAACTCACAATGGCGGGCTAGTAACAACTCCAAACATTTCAAACTCTATTAGAGTAAAGTAAAATAATATTAAGAACTAACACTACGTCTATATACATACACTGAAACTGTTCTCTACATCATTACTTAAGGACAGCATTTCAAAAATGATTTCATTATTTTGATCACCAACCGTATAAAATTAGTTTAAGAAATAAAATCATGAAATTTCAGAAATATTTTAAATGTTTTGGTACCGTAAGGGTGTCATTCGTCAAATGTTGGCCGTAAAGATTTTTTAAAATCTCTATTCGTATATATTTTCAGTAACTAATAATGGTAGATTGACGTTATTCGAGAGTCACATTTTAGAAAAGACAATATTATTGGTCTTTCGAGCTAAATATGTACACTACAATATCGATCAGTGCTCATAATTGTCAGAAAATGTACACTTATAGAATGCTCAAGCGGTCACTGCACCGTGAACGCCCTGAAACGTTCATTATTTGAATTGTTTCCCTCATAAACCATGACCTATTATATATATATATATATATATATATATATATATATATATATATATATATATATATATATATATATATATATATATATATATATATATATATATATATATATATATATATATATATATATAATTGTACATAACAATAAAACAAACAAAACCAAAACAAAAACAAAAAAACAAAACAAAAAAAAAAAACAGCACAATATTATATTTTTCAAACTATCTAAGATTGATAATAATATACAGTAGCTTTCACAAATTGTTTGAGACTACTTGTCTGACAATAATTGTAAACGAGTTTTTTAAGTCTCTATAAGAAATGAAAAAGAAAGATTATCATTTTCTGTGTTTTTTTTTAAAGACAATTAATTGATAAATTTTTTGTAGAGACATACTTTCTCACTTTTTTTCACTTAATATACATATGCACAGATAATGTTTTTTTATGGATGCTGCCTTACATATTACCTCTACTTTCATTCCTAGGTCAAATCATGTGCTCAGTTATTCTTGCTAATCATTTATCATTTTTGTCAAAACAACAGACAAACACATTTTATCAATAATATAAATATTAAGTAAATGTTTACCAATAACTTTGCTTTGCAGCCCATTCAAATAAAGTTACATTTAATGACTCAAATGGACACATTTAAAACTATACTTTATTCGTACAATATGCAACAGCCATTGAAATATTTAACATTGCTATTCATCCGTTCATCTGGATCTGTATTTGATTAAACTTTAACCAAATGGAAATAATGAATTATCAAAAATGTGTCTATGACATGACGTCAGTATAGGTTTTGACTCTAGAAATCACTTGAGCCTTCGTGAAAAAAAGATTAAATATACTCCCGAAAGTCAATCATTCCTCTTTCGTGTCAAAATTAATCACATGACGATGTAAACATCAAAGTCTTAAACGTAAATTCCCATTTTAGTTCAGTTGTTTCAGAAATAGAATCAAACATTTCATATCTATTTAATAACATGCCCACTTGTAGAACCAGCATAGCAGAACTTGCTGAAGTTCTTAAGTCTCATGACAAAGCTACCGTCACAAACATTTACTATTGCAACAGATAGTCACCACCAAGTTAGATACATTTTGACTATATTAAGTATTTCTTGAATTATTTTGAGGAGAAAAACACAGATAGCCCAAATTCTCTATGTTAAATAACATTTAAGGTAATTAGTTTCAAATGTTCTTATTTCTTTACAGGGTTACCTCGTTTTACCACTAGTCAGTCATTTTAGTTTTGTTAATGCAGAACATGACAAATCAATTTGTTCCTTAGCTGTTTTAGTAAGGTTAGCTTGTCCCGAAAGACAAGCAATCTTTATTTGTCAGTTATACAAAATTCATTATGTGCCGGTGCATACAGAAAAGTGCAAATAATTAATACACAATTTATAATTCAGTTGTTTCAAAAAATAGAATCAATCTATTGCAGAAGTTGGTAAATCCATTTAAACTAATTTAAACTATAAGCATTTCTTAAATTATTTTGCGAAAATATTGAAATAGCTCAAATTTAATATCTCCAGTGTTCAATGGCATTTTCAATTTAAGGTAATTGGTTTCAAACATCCTTATTGCCTTATACCTATTATATAATGTAATAGCTTCCATTGATGTTTCATTAATGAAGAACATGGGAAATCAATTTGCTTTTAAGATATTTATACTACGGTCATGGTTATAGTCACTCGACAATTCATTTGAATTTAAGACTTTGCACTTGCAAAAGACAACGATGTTAAATATGAGAAATATTTTCATATAGATTCTTTTAAATAAAGATTAGATTAGAATTGTAAATATTTTGACACAGTTATCACTTAATCACAAAATATGTTGACAGATAAGTATCGAAAGTATTGAGTGACATTTGCGACTGTTCACATTTCTATAATGAACAATAATTGCGACTTTTAACATTTTAAGGAAACTGTAAAAGTCGGCTAGATTAAAAAAAAATGCGTCAAACTATCAGTTGAATATTTATCATTATACGATAACATCTTTTCCTCTTTTAGTGTTTCCTCTTTTATACATCTGATAGACAGTTCAGCTATTCATCATTTTGTCGCTGACATACCCGTTCTAGCTTGTCAGCAATAATACCGATTGTTATTTATTTTATTCATTCAGATTAATGGTCCTGTCAATGTTTGTGAGCGATCTCATATGTTTTGGTTCAGACCAGAGGCAACCGATGTTTAAAACCAAACAATCAAAAATAAGCTAGTCGAAATTTCGAGTTAATAAGTCGAAATTTCGAGTAAATAAATCGAAATTTCGAGTTAATAAGTCGCAATTTCGATTTATGTACGTCGAAATTTTGAGTTTATAAATCAAAATTTTGGGTCGCTTTGTCGGAATTTCGAGTTGATAAGTCGAAATTTCGAGTTAATAAGTCGAAATTTCAAATTACGCAAGTCGAAATTTCGACTTATATTAACTGGAAATTCCGAATTTGTTACACGAAGTTTGGAGTAAATAACTCGAAATTTCGAGTGTATAGAAAACACACACCTGGCACTTATGCTCTTTGTAATTTCTTTACTTTTCGTTTTACTTAAATGATATTTGCTTCTCGTTAATTCCAAAAAAATAGTTTTAAATGAGTGACAGTAGTAAGTTACAATTAGTTACGGTTTTATATATGTGAAAGATTAAGACTAATATCAAATGGTTATATAGTAAAAAAATACATCTTAACCATTCTTTAATTGAATTTTTTTGTTTATTTCTTTTTCAACGGTTTCAAAATTACAACTAAGGAAATTAATGAACAAATGAATCAACAAGATCCAAGACAAATATACAACACTTATTTAATTCTGGTATTGAATTGAGTGAAATGAGCACTGCATTCAATATTTATAAAATGAAACTTTTAATTTGCCTAACTTAAATAATGATTGGCTATTACATTACAAAATTACTTTAAACGGTTTTTATGTTTTACATATTATAAAAGAAACTACTTAAAATTACCATTGCTTATACGACTGGAGTGTAACTGCTTCGATAATGTTGAACACATTTGCATAATTGGATATTCAAGTTTTTCGATTTATTAATAGTCAGTATAATATACATGTTAGTAATTCCTAACATTGCAGAGTATCATATAATCTAAATTGATATCGCTTTTGTATTCGTCTACATTGCCGTGTTGCGACAACTAATAAACTGTTCTCCCTCTTGTTTCTTATCGGATATCTGTCA
>NW_026865268.1:0-11544 GCF_026571515.1 Ruditapes philippinarum
GTGTCGGTATTTCAGCGTAAATGTGTTAAAAATGACCTGCTTGCCTATATAAACACTTATCAAAAAGAATACAAATTTCCCCGCTTTTTAATCATTTTTACCCCTAAGTCTGTTCATAAGAATTTTTCTATTTATAACTAACATTAACTGCGGTATTGATGTTGTTGCTTCGGAGTTCTAACTTCCGTTCTAATTATCGTTTTTGAAAGTTTTAGACAGGCCAAAAATATATGTGTTTAATATCTTTCTTAAAAAAGAAAATGTTTGCAAAAAAATTCACAGGTATAAACTAAACAAAAATATGTTTCCTGTAAATAGGTCATTTGCGATATATATTTGGGGTAAATTATAAAAAATCGACAAAATATCAAAATTTGCCGTAATGGGTAGTTTAGAACTACACATATAATCTCGATCTTTGAAAATTCGTGAAAAATAGAAGATATGAATTAATCTTGGATTTTCTTTTTTAGTTTGACAAAATTATGCACAGACAATCAATTTCTGTAATAAAAATTAGATTTGACTCGTTAAATTACCTGTAATTAATCAATTAACATTAGGTAGCGTGCGCCTTAATGCTGTGATTCTCCCTAAATGGGTAAAAATGCACTATTTTCCTGCGCCTAACTGTTGTGGACGTATAATATATATATATATATATATATATATATATATATATTATATATATATATATATATATATATAAGAAAATTGGCGTACATAACGTTGCTGAAATTTATAACCGTGATTATATATAGCAATACATTTTCATTTGTATTTTCGCTCACGGGTCTATGTGCCGTCATTTGCGAGGAACTAGTAACAGTAGACCCTGTGAATACAGGCACACCAATGACGCAGAAGTGGAGCTGTTTGCTATGTTCATCTTGTTTGATATATTTGCACGATTATTTATTTATCATGTACATGTATTTGATTGTGTTCGATTTATAACGTCAGATGTTGTGTTGTAAAAGTTGAAACGCACAATTGTTTTACTGGATGAAAATTGCGCCCGATTTAAGAAGGGTACTTTATTGTATCCTATTAGCAAAAGGCATGATACGATGCGAACGCATTCCTAAAATTCTGATACCGCGAACACTTTATTAACCGGAGTTTTTGAAGAAAAACTGGTCACGTATAAAACCTATTTCTTTTGCAAAGGAGATGTCCTTACTTCTAGTTTTAATTATCCAAATACCTTGACACAAATCTTCCCTTTCTCGACAGTATTTTGCGTTAAATGCGGTTTGGATTCTAGATACTGCGTACACCTCGCGTTGGAATGTTACAGAAAATAAGAAAATGTCGATTAAACTGATAGTTTCAAACATCTGGAAGTTAATTTATTTCCATAATGTATTTTCAACCTTTGTTCTTTATCATTTGTACGAAGTATTTACAGAAAATATTAATTATGATACTGCGTACACACTTACAAAATCTAGATTCTGCGTACACTTTCTCCGAAACAGTCTGTGCTTTATGATTGATAAACTGGTGGCATAATCGAACTAAAAAAGATACAACTATTTTTAATACAAATTGATTATATATTTTAGAAAGATTCAAGGTGATTTACTTTTTTCCATATGCAAATTTATTTATGAAACGAGAGCATGAACGTACGTCCATTTGGCGGTGAATTCTTCATCCAGACAATAATTATGATGGAAGACATCGGCATGATGACCCTTAACGACATATGTAGTAAAGTGGCTTTTTTCTGAGTATCATCACAAAACACCTTAATTTATGCCACACTATTCTGAACGCAAATATGAATGCTGTAGTTTAAAGATTCACATCATTTGAAACACAACATACACAAAGAAAGTGATATACGTATTTGATTCAGGTATAAAAGTTACTAATACAAAAACAAATCATTTAAGATAATTATCATTTTGATATATGGTTAAAGTTGCACGCCAGATGAGCAAAAATATTTTCTGGGAAAAATGTACTAGGATTTTAGGAAAGGTATAAAGATTCAAAATTTTAGTAAACATTTCATATTATGTGGGATTATTGACTGAATTTTTCAGTATGTATAACTATATTTCTACTTCGTTACTAACGCAGCAAGGGCTATTTTTGCATATTGTGACCTCTTTATAGTAATTCATCTAGGTTGTAAGTGCCATTGATAATGTGTAAATTGCATTCTTTTGGTAACTTTACAGTAATAAACTGTTAAATACATTTTCAAAATTTCAAGAAAATTAAAATGAATCTGGAGGTGTGCTGCTTTAAAGGTATATGATTGAAAACAATTAAATATCATGAAAACATCTCATCATAATCGTATTTCCGTTCCTGAACCATTGACAAATGCATTAAATCTAAATTTCTACATTTGGATCTTTTGCAATACATACAAACTTGTCAACGAAGACATTCATACTTGCGTGCAGAGGTATGACGCTTTGTACAAGGATATGATACTCAGAAAAGAGCCACATGCCTAAAGAAGTCACATTTGTAAAGGACATCTTGCCGAGTTCGTCCTTCATGTTGTCTGAGAGAGTTTTCACTCACAAAATCGGCATACATTTATTTTCTTAAATGAGATATCAATTTTACCATATGAATATATACCGGTAAACAGTAATTGGCCCGTCTGTCCGTACAAGGTTAATCTAAAACGACAAAATGGGAGTTTTCTTAAGTTCTATCTGCAAAAATGGCTTTGTAGTTTACACCTTTACTTCTCAATACAAAGTATATGATCTGGGCAAGTAAGATTACGATGGCTTTCCTGTTTTCTAAGTTATTGACCTTTTCAGCAAATAGATATGGTTAACCTTAATCGACAAGTTGGGCATATCTTAAGTTCTGTTTATAGTATTGCCTTCATAATTTCCACACTTAATTATCTTTACAAAGTTCAGGTTATTGCCAAGTTATATACTTGCGCCATACATTTTTTCCATTGATTTCCCTTTATATCACTTTTAAGATAGGGCATTGTATAGTTAACCTATTTGGTAAGTTGGATTAATCTTTAATGTCTCCTAGTAACTGCGTTTATTTAATGACATTTTCTATATTTGGTAGGATGATACCTTCAACGGTCCTCTAGCTTTTGTGGATAAAGGGGTCACTAGGGTTAAGGTCAATGTAATTGTAGTAAACAAATACATTTAATAGACATAAAGCTCATACAGCCTTTTTATGCTCCCCAAAGAGTGAGCATATAGTCGCCCCCTTGTCCGTCTGCCCGCTGTTCTTATCCAGGACTTTGAAACAACAAGCGGTATCAACATGGAACTTTAATAGGTAAATAGATCTCATTGAGTCGATGAGCAATGCACAAAAAAAACGTAACTCTGCCTTGGCTGATTTTGGAATTACTGCCCTTTTGTTTTTTCATATCTTTAACTTTGTCCGATACATAACTCTTAAACTATAAAAGATATCAACATGGAACTATGTAGGTAGATAGATCTCAGTGGCTAGAAGTGCATGGCTAAATATGCATAACTCTGTCTTGCCTAATTTTGGAGTTATTGCCCTTGGTTTATTTTTACACTTTAAACTTTGTCTAGGACATAACTCTAAAACTATAAAAGATATCAACATGAAACCATGAATATACGAGGGCTGTTAAAAAAGTTCGTGGACTGCGGCTCTACTGTTCACATCTTTTAATTTGCGTATATGATTTTACAAGTAACAGATATGAAAATATGTCATTAATAAAAAGTGAAAAAATCAATACAATATATTTACAAATAACAATTCTGACAGTTACAAATCACAAGGGGTGCACAATCCGGCGCACTCTGATGAAACAAAATGACGTTCGTGACGTCGCATTATAAATGAAATGTTTTACCAGTGTCATTGTTTCTGAAAGTACTCTTTCAAGTGTCTAATATCTGCGGATCATAGACTAAAACAATATTTCTGTTTGTGATGATGACCCGAGATATAAAGTGGTCATATTTTTGCTTCATTCTCCGTATAAGGGTCCGAGTGCCGCATACTTTCCGCTCTTTATCGGGATTTTTGAGTGATCGCGACACTTAACGGACAGTGTTATTAAGTTAATTCAATTGTTGATTTATAGTATCAATTTGAAACCGTCCTCGTCCGATCTTTAAACAATATGATTATCAATGATAAAGAAAAATATTTTATCAACCTACAATTATAATATGCGAACACCGGCTAGCATTAATTATCAAACGGACCAGTGTAAATACATGTAATACAAATAATAACGACAATTATTTATTGTGAATAGGCATATATTCTGATGAATGAAATAAAATATTATTTTAATTAAATTAAATTAAATTGGTTTGTCAGAATTGAATGCATAGATCCGATGCAGAAATTAAATATGTCGAACATCTCGCAAACTTTTCATACTTTCTGGACTTCTGTATATCTTTTGCAGTTGACGTCGCTAAAAATTCTCCCTCGCCCTTTCTGTCTGTGAGCATGTATTTGCCGTCTTTGAATCGCTTGCGCGACCTCAAACTGAGAGACTTGCTCGCCAACTCATTGTTCTTCGTTAATTTAATCACCTCATAAAAATATGAAGGAGTATTACACATTTATTGGTAAAAATTTCCGAAAGAACGAATTTCTATTTTTTAATCAAGCTTTATACTTCCAAAGTTTCCCGTCTGTCTACTGCTGCTCAAAACCTGTTTGTTCAGCCATTCAATGTTCAAACGACGTCAAATTTCAGATTTATGTCATTTATATATTAATAGATGATTACTTGTAGTTTACTTCATAAAACAACCATTCAGTTTGTTTCAACATTTGTTTATATTTAAAAACTATATGAAAATTTCGGCGTGCGCCGATGTTGCGTTGCCATGGTTATTAAAGTGCACATAGCTGGTAAAGGAAATAAAAGTTTACAATAAAAATAAATCTAACTTTTAGAAATAAAGACACTCTTTCAATTCATTTCAACTAAGCGTGTTTTTATGAACCAAATAAAAAATGACAGCAAAAATCCACGAACTTTTTGAACATACCTCGTAGATCTCATTGTATAAAAGTGCATTGCTAAAGAACTTTAACTCTGTCTTGCCTTATTTTTGAGTTATTGCCCTTTGTTCATTTTTACAGTTTGAACTTTTTCCGGGACATAACTCTAAAATTATAAGAGTTATCAACATGATACTTTGTAGGATGATAGGTCTCATTAGGTGTTAGATCTGTGCAAAAGAACCATAACTCTATCTAACCTTATTTTGGAGTAATTGTCTTTTGTTTATTTTTAACCAGGTTTTCAACGAAAATCGGGTTATTGTAATGCCGAAGTCGGCGGGCGGGCGGTGGGTCAGGTGGGCGGGCGGGCAGGCGTCAACTTTTTGGTTTCCGCTCAATAACTTGAGTTTGCTTTGGCCTATTGACACCAAACTTGGTGTGTAGGTAGCTTATATCAAGAGGCAGCTTGGGATTGCTACCCAGGTGTCTGTGATCAAGGTCAAGGTCACTGTTACTAAAAATAGAAATTCAGTTTCCGCTCAATAACTTGAGTTTGCTTTGCCTATTGACACCAAACTTGGTGTATGGATAGCTTATATCAAGAGGCAGATTGGGATTGCTACCCAGGTGTCTGTGATCAAGGTCAAGGTCACTGTTACTAAAAATAGAAATTCAGTTTCTGCTCAATAACTTGAGTTTGCTTTGACCTATTGACACCAAACTTGGTGTATGGATAGCTTATATCAAGACGAAGCTTGGGATTGCTACCCAGATGTCTGTGATCAAGGTCAAGGTCACTGTTACTAAAAATAGAAATTTAGTTTCTGCTCCATAACTTGAGTTTGCTTTGACCTATTGACACCAAACTTGGTGTATGGATAGCTTATATCATAAGGCAGCTTGGGATTGCTACCCAGGTGTCTGTGACCAAGGTCAAGGTCACTGTTACTAAATATAGAAATTCAGTTTCCGCTCAATAACTTGAGTTTCCTTTGACCTATTGACACCAAACTTGGTGTATGGATACCTTATATCAAGACGAAGCTTGGGATTGCTACCCAGATGTCTGTGATCAAGGTCACTGTTACTAAAAATAGAAATTCAGTTTCTGCTCAATACTTTGAGTTTGCTTTGACCTATTGACACCAAACTTGGTGTATATGTAGCTTATATCAAGAGGCAGCTTGGGATTGCTACCCAGATGTCTGTGATCAAGGTCAAGGTCACTGTTACTAAAAATAGAAATTCAGTTTCAGCTCAATAACTTGAGTTTGCTTTGGCCTATTGACACCAAACTTGGTGTTTGGGTAGCTTAAATTAAGAGGCAGCTTGGGATTGCTACCCAGGTGTCTGTGATTAAGGTCAAGGTCACTGTTACTAAAAATAGAAATTCAGTTTCAGCTCAATAACTTGAGTTTGCTTTGGCCTATTGACACCAAACTTGGTGTATGGATTGCTTTTATCAAGAGGCAGCTTGGGATTGCTATCCAGGTGTTGTCTGTGATCAAGGTCAAGGTCACTGTTACTAAAAATAGAAATTCAGTTTCAGCTCAATAACTTGAGTTTGCTTTGGCCTATTGACACCAAACTTGGTGTTTTGGTAGCTTATATCAAGAGGCAGCTTGGGATTGCTACCCAGGTGTCTGTGATCAAGGTTAATGTATTTAGTTTTCATGTTATAACTTGAGTTTGCTTTGACCTTTTGACACCAAACTTGCTGAGTGGCAGCTTTGGATTGCCACTTAGATATCTGGGAGCAAGTTCAAGGTCATTTGCTTACAATAGAATTTTCAGCTTCTACTCAATAACTTCAGTGCACTTTGACCTATTGATTGCTGTCACATCAAAACTTGGTCGTTGAAAACCTGGTTTTCGTCGCATTGCGGCGCTTCTTGTTAAGTTTCTTATTGGGTAGATGTGAAGTGCAAAAGAACCTTAACCTGGAGTCATTGTCCTTTGTGCATTTGTACACTTTGAACATATTGTCCCGGACATAACTCTAAAACTATTGGAGATATCAACATGAAACTTTGTAGGTAGACTGATTATTTTGGGTAGAAATACCTTTAAATGTCTATTTCTACAGAACTAATTCATGGGTGATCACCAAACTTTGTCGGTAGTATTATTGGGTAGTCTTGGGTAGTCTTTGCTCATATTAATTTGATTAGCCCCTTTTAGGGGCTGCTAAAATTAAAAATTGAAATACGTTTAAACATCTACAGAACTAATTGATGGATGATTAACAAACTTTGTCTGTAGCATTTTTGGGTAATCTTTTATCAAGTATACTCACATTTATTTGATTTGCCCCTTTTAGGGGCCGCTAAAGCTAAAAATATAAAAACCTTTAAACATCTTCTACTTCAGAACCAATTGATGGATGATCACCAAACTTTATCTGTAGCATTCTTGGGTACTCTTTTATTAAGTTTGCTTATATTAATTTGATTAGCCCCTTTAGGGGCCACTAAATCTAAAAATAGAAAAAACCTTTGAACATCATTTCCTACAGAACTTATTGATGGATGATCACCAAACTTTGAAGCATTCTTATGTAATCTTTTATCAAGTTTGCTCATATTAATTTGATTAGCCCCGTTTAAGCTAAAGCTTAAATACCCCAGGTCATGGCATTTCTTCAAATTATTGTTTAAACATATTCTATGCTCAAATTTAATATTAGAAAATATTGACATTCCAACACTGAAAAGCAGTTGTTTCTGGTGAGCGACTCAGGACCATCATGACCCTGTTGTTTATTTTTACACTTTGAACTTTGCCTTGAGTATAACTCTAACACTATACGAGATATAAATATGAAACTTTGTAGGTAAATAGATTTTGTTGGGTAGAAGTGCAGTGAATCAGAAATTCAACTCTATTGCCCTTAGTTATTGCCCTTTGTTTATTTTTACACTTTGAACTATAAGAAATATCAACATGAAACTTTATAGGTAGATAGGACTAATTGAATAGTAGTGCAAAAGAGCCATAAGTCCTTGCCTAATTTTGAAGTTATTTCCCTTTTGTAATTTTATATTCACTTTGAATTTTGTCCGAGACATAGCTCTGAAACCACAAGAGGTTTGTAGGTAGATTGATCTCATTGAATAGAATTACGTCGCAAAGGAATCTTAACACTGCCTTGCTCAATGTTGGAGTTATGCCCTTTGTTCATTTTACACTTTGAACCGGACATAACTCTGACACTAAGAGGTATACTTTTCTGTGTCCAAAACTTACTTAGGGAGCATCATCCGGTTCAAACGGTTGTTGTTTGATTAGTGTCTTTCGTGTCTAATACGGACAGTGGGCTAATCCTTCATTTGATTTAGTAAGGGGTCATTTAGGTCAATGTTAAGGTAAATAATGTTAAATGTATTTTCAAATTTTTCCATGTGCTACCTAGATCTATTGAAAAATATCTTATATTTGGTAGGAACATAAAAAGAGAAATTACTTTCCTTCCGTTTGATAGAGTTAGGTTCAGCTGGATTAGGGTCTTTAGTACTAAAAATAGATGTTTACACTGTTGCCTATATTGACAGATGTCTTTCATATTTAGCAAATTTAACCTGCACGGTATTCTTCCGTTTTATTGAGTTTGGGTTCAGTGGATCAAGGATGCCAATGATTTCTACACATTTGCTTATGCAGCTATAACTTTTTGCTTGATGCTATTCATATTCAAAAGGATGATAACTTGCATGGTATTCTTCCTTTTGATTGAGTAAGGGCCATTTTGAAAAAATATATGCTGCAAATCATTAAAATATTCAACTTACAAATGAAACTCAAAAAAAAAATAACATCAATTATATATAAATGCAAGACATTGACCTTGAACCCAGTGACCCCAAACTCATTTCAAACTTTAAGGACCGCCTTAGGTATAGTCCTTGTGTATACAAAGGCTTTATTATTAAAGTGTAAAAATCTATTGTTAGCACAAGGTTGACCAAACGCTACACCATCCAGCGCATGTTCCTTCCAAATATGAAACAAATCAACCTATAAATCAAATAGAAAAGTACAGGATCCCTAAAGAAAGCCAATCACGACAAAATTTAAAATGTTGCAGGCTCGGTTTGATTGAGCCTGTTCATGGACTGTACTGGAAAGTGCAAGTTACCGTCCACGTCCCAAGCACTGGCTTAAGCAGAATTCAACATTTAAACACGAAAATGGTGAAATTTTGAATTAAGAGACATCCGCAGATGTACTCATACGGCGATTATCATGGAACCTTTAATATGTCAGTAGTGTTATTCCATGAAAAGCGGCATATGGTCCCAAAGTAAAAAAATGCGTGTGCCCTAAACGAGAAAACAATGGGCGGAACTAAATAAAATGGAATTTTGAAAGGGGATCTGAGGTAATGAAGCCTGCATATCACAGACAAGACGTCAAAAGAAAAATCAAGCGTGTATAAGCAAATGTGTAAAAATCAATTATTTGCACCCCTGATCTTGGAAAAGGAAAATCATGCCAAGGAATATTGACTCCAGGTTTAACATGACATTATTTTAGGTGAGTTTATTTTGAATAAAATGATTATGATAATAATTAAATGTTCAAAATTGGCGGTACAGATATAGTATTTGAATTTTTGCCTTTTTATTATATCAATGAAAATTCTGAAATACATGAAATTATAGAAACCATCTAATAAGATATGACACAATGCATTTTGAAAAATCGCTTTGATTAGTTGTATCATTGTTCGGGGACCTTTCTGTTGAAAATGTGTCCGAGTAAAATCGTATACATATACATGCACCGTGCGTGTACTGGAGTGCAGGTATTAGTTACCCGCACTCCAGAGCATACCCATTGATTGGTTCATTTTGTCTGGGGTTTACTTATTGTGACGGCAGTTAAAGTGAAGGGGACAGAAATATCATATTTAGATGCTCGTTCATTGGTTACTTTTCTCCGGGGTTTCATATTGTGACAACAGGGAACGTGTTTTTATGTTTGACTATGATACAAAAGAGAAAGAACATCAAAACACTCGGCAATCTGATTAATACTCGGGGGCTGTGCCCCCTCATACAAATCAGATAGCCTCGTGTTTAGATGCTCTTACTTATTATATAGAACATGTATCATTAAATAAGTGACAAATTCAAATGATTGTAAATAAACAAGGGCTAAATAAATCATAATTGGTCTTAAACTTATAAAGCTATATATCTTATGAAATAATTATTGTTTGGATTAATTTTACAAAATACTTCCAAAATGATTGTTTGAAATAATAATGGCAATACATTGCCTTAAAGCGAGAGGCTAATCGGATATAACCCTACTTAAAGTAGCAAAATAATATTTTGTTCCGGAACATTTTATTCTTTTTACGTACATTATTCAACCGTGTTAAATAACATACACATAATTATGATTACAGGCTTCATTACCTCTGATCCCCTTTCAAAATTTGAATTTATTTAGTTCCGACCATTGTTTTCTCGTCTAGGGCACACGCATTTTTTTGTACTTTGGGACCATATGCCGCTTTTCATGGAATGGCACTGACGTGTCACATTGAAGGTTCCATGATAACCGCCATATGAACAGATCTGCAGATGTTTCAAAATTCCAAATATTACCAGTTCATGTTAAATGTTGAATAGTAATTATTCAGGTGCTAGGGGACGTGGACGGTAGTTTTCATTTTAATATAATACCAGTACCGTCTATGAACAGGCTCGATCAAACCGAGCCTGCAACATATTCAATTTTGCTGTGTTTGGCTTTCTCTGTGGATTCTAATTTCTCACTTTTCTATGATACTACTTTTTCGGGAATCCATATATAATACTGGAACCAAGATATTTTACTGTTGATAACGTTTATAAGATATAGATTTATACCTATTAATGTAACGGTTAAAGTGACTAAATTACGAGTATGACAGGACAATGCGCTTAAAATGAAGCTTTCTATTTATAGTAGCTATACATGCTAACAAACGAAATGAGTCACCGTAGGGAACGTGTAACAGTATCGCGTTTTTCGGTTACAGTATAGAATTTTAAAGATGGAGGGTTATTTGTTGGGAGGACAAGTAGGTGATTTTTATTCCGGTCCATACTACAAGTAGTTTAGTTTCTAAAAGATGATTTTGTGCTTTGCTTGTAAGGAACAGAATCCGGTGTCTAGTCATATATTTCTTAAGAATCTGCACCACAGATTTATCGCCAAATTGTCTCATAAATATGAAGATTTGACAGTTTGAAATTTTGAATCCAGAGACCAACGCATTTTTCTCCAATTTCGACATTTGTTATGCATGCCTAGAAAAAGTAAATCTGCAAAACGTTAGTCCTTTATGTTAGAAAACTTTTATAAAAGTAAATGACCAGTTGAACCTATTTTCCTGTTCGTTAAATGCGTTTGAAAAAATAAACAATGTTACAGTATAGAGCGAGGTGATTTGTGCAGGGTTACAACATATTCCTAGCGATTTTGTTACAGTTTATACCCAGATTTCGGTTATAGTTTAGACTTCGATATTTTCTATATATACTAGGTAAAATGTATGAAATGTTACATAGACTTTTAAATCTCTTT
>NW_026865269.1:0-103108 GCF_026571515.1 Ruditapes philippinarum
TGTTTGAACATATTCTTTTTGCGATAATGACGTCATAATGCTACTTTACAAATGACGTTTAGGCTGTAAAAATGGTATGTACGGTGAATGTATTTGACTCAATCAACATCTGATTATACATGTATATATTGCCAGTCTTTATTCTAATGTGAATGTAAACTTTGTTCTCTCCCATATGATTACATAATCTGTGTATCAAATATGTTGTTTTGTTGATCAGATCATGATCTTTCTAACCTCTAACATACCAAGAGAAATTCAATTTCATTGGCAATCATATTTCAGAACATTTCATGCTTACCGGTTTTCTCAAAGTTTAATCAAAATTAACCCGCAAATTATACACCCTCGTGTATAGTCTGCACCAGTACTTTTAGCGCTTTGATTACATTTTTTGTTTTGACCTACATTTTATGAAAGATATCATCAAGATAAATAAAACATAAAATATGTGGTTTTCAGGGTAGATCTATTTAATAATAGACCTAACCGTATGTCGAATGACTTGTTTAGGCTAATTGACAGACAAAAGTTCGTGAAAACTGAAAAGTGAAGAAATACGTCAAGAATTAACACTAGGTTCTGTACTTTACTTTCGATTTCAAAATATATTTTCTTAAATGCAAATATGCCGATTTCTATTAGCTGAATAATCAATTGAACGTTTTACTTTAAATCAAAGGCACTTGGTTTCGGGATAAAAAGTCTTTTGAAGGGTTTGTAGAACTGAAATTTGATTGAATGTAACGATTTTTTAACGTATAGATGTCTCGATTCTAAATTCGTCATTTTTCCGATATTACTAAATTTTAGTAATATCGGAAAAATGACGGTTTTAGAAAAGACGTTAATCTACGTTAAAAAATAACGTAACATTCAATTATATTTGAGTTCTACAAACCTCTTAAAGGGTTATTTTATCCCGAAACCAGTTATAATATTCAAAGAGCGGACTATTTCTACAATAAATTAATTCGAACATGAAAATGGTAATTCACAATATCATAAAAATATGCCAAAACGGTAAAACAATCTTTCTGCAACATTTATAAGTAAAGTTTTGTAAACTTACTTCAACGCTTCCTACTTTCGGTTTCGTCTATGACAGCCGTTTTCGATTAGAGCTGTAATAACGGGCGTTTTCGATTAGACTATGCTGGTTACAGGTGTATACATGTCATATTGTTATGCTTTTGATGGGGGTGGTATTGTTGCTTCAATGATGTTTGTTTCGAAATCATTTCAATTATATTCATATGCAGTATAAATAACAGCAAAACTATAAAGTACTATTCAAGAGTTTCGAATTGTATGTTTAAAGGCCCTTTGACCTCAGTGGAGTAATATAAATATGAATCAAATATGTAAATAGATAACAAAGTGATAACACTTTAAACAAATTACCAGTACAACAATTTGACCTAGACAGATCATTTAAGAGTCACGGTCATATTTGAATTATTTTTTTATCATGTCAATTTTGTCAAAAATGTTCTTTTGTCCAAGAATCAATCAAATCGGTAAATACATAAATTAAGTCTTGTGTCCAAGTGTTAAATACAATACAGAAAGAACTTCTGAACATAAGTCAATGTTAAAGTTTACGAACAGCTACAGAACGACACCGTGCCTGTTGCAATAGCTCGAATTTTTTTCGAATATAAAGGAATATGAAAAATTATTTTGTTAAATCCTTTTTAATTTTTCAAATAGATACAACTGTATTTCAAACAAAATTAAACTTCATTATTTTTCTATAATAATATTATGTAAATATACCAAGTCGTCAGAACGCGTTTAAGTACGCGCATATTAAGTATAATAAGTTGTATACTTGTGGCAGGGTCTTATTTAGTGGTCTAAGCCCTATTCATTATTTATTTAGTTATCTTCAACCTTGGTTTTATCTCTATTCTGATTGGTTGATAAAATTACTCACTCAAGTAGAGCGCGGTGTTTGATAATTGTGGAAGACATGTTGATTTATTTTGGAATGGAAATGTTTTAACTATTTGTGGGTTACTTTGGTATGTATTTTATTTGTTTAATGTATTCATATATGCAGTATACTTTATTCTTCATGTGGAGTTGTTAGCATTTAAGTAAATGCTTTCTGTAAGCATCTGTGACTTATTTTATTTATTGACATAAAGCGATTGTACTCGTACATGTACTTCAAAATAGCAGTATTTACTCTAACAATTATTAATAATAATATAACATCTTAACAGTGTCACATTCCTGAAACCTGTGCACATGATTCTTGTTTAACAGTTGAAGAGTATACACAGTTCACGGGAGAGATTGTTGTTTGTGTGAGCAGGTCCATAACTTGATAAGTTTATAAACAATGTATTTGTGTATTGTATTTATGATGTAAATACCTTTTTTTGGATAAATTGAGTATTTTATGTTCAGCATAGAATATTGAGATATATGGATAATGTTGATTATATTAAGTGATGGATGATTAATGGACCACTTGGCACACCAGGGTATTTTGATATACATTGTGGTATATTACTACTTCTTGATTATGTATATGTAACATTGTTGTTGTAATATTATGTACATGATAGTTTTCAGGCTTTAGACAGTATTGTATTATTTGTCATTTGATTTTATTGTGTATTTGCAGGTCACTGACTATTAGACTATTCTACTTTATTCGACTGCTGTATACTGTGTACTATTATGATAGACTGTAGTGTATTTGAACTTGAACAGTGACACATTTACAATTTAAAGAAAATAAAAGAAGAACCCAGAAATACTTGGTTGTATTTACTTATTAAAATAACCATAGTTACATACTTCTGTGGTGGGTATTTTCATTTTGAATCAAAAGAAAATCATGTTTCTGTTTCTTTTATCTTGTAAAACGGGGACAGAGACCCCCCTCTACTTCCAACAATATGATATCCCCCGATCAAATGTAAGGGACTGCTCGGAAATCAAATGCTCAATAATGGTCCTTTTACATTCGCAAAAGGCTTTCGATACTGTCGACCATAAACTTGATGCTATATGATTTCTAGTGATGTTATTCACTGGTTTACATCTAACTTAGCCGTACACAAATGGTAAATGTCTCCAGTGTACTTTCATCTGGCGTCAATGTCATTTCCACCAAATCTGTTAAATATTTAGGTGCTGATCTAGATCAATGGCTATCTGGTGAGTGTATAGCCAATCAAGTAATTAAGAAGGTCAATCCAAAACTTAAGTTTTTAGATAGAAAAAGTACATTTTTGAATAGGTATACTAAACAGCTCTTAGTTTTTTCATTAATAAAATGTCATTTTGATAAAGCGTGTGCCTCCTGGTATTTGAAGTCAAAATCTGAAAATAGACTTCAGGCCACACAGAATAAGATAGTGAGATTTATACTTAATCTCAGTCCCCGTACTTATATAGGGAGGGCACAGTTTGAGGAAGTAAGTTGGTTACCAGTGCATTTGAGGGTGAAGTTCCTTATCCTTGGTCATGCACATAAGATACACAAAAATAGTGCACCTATTTATTTAAATGAGCACTTTCAACTTGCAAATAAGATACACTCATACTCCACTCGTTCAAGAGATAGTAACAGTTATTCTATTCACAGAGTTAAGAATTTTGGAAAGAAAACATTTGTATTATGTATTTATATTTATATATAATGGTTGTCAGGAATGTAACAGGTTACCAACACATCTAATGTCTATAACCGTCTTGATCATTTTAAGACATCTCTTAAGGAACATTTTATACAATTAATATCTGTCTAGTCCTTTTAATCTACTAGTAGTAATTTTATCAGTTTTTATGTTCAATGAAAATTTTCAGTAGTTCCTATTCATTGTCAGACATTTCCTGTCATAATTATAATTATAGTACATGAGTGATGCAATATGTGATGCAACAATTTGGTATAAGAATATAAGCAACTTGTGATTGAATATTTTATGCGCAATATTTGATAATAGTTATTAATTTGCCTTTCTGGTGCCATGTAATCAATTCTAAGGACCACAATGGAAATAAGTAGGCTTTATGCCTTCTTTTTGTGTTATCCTAGTAGGCTTTATGCCTTCTTTTTGTGTTATCCTTGGTATTGAATATATGGCATCAACACTTGCACTTTCATGTTCACATGTATTTCTTGATGTTGACATTGAAATTGTAGTTGTGTTATGACATGTATTTTTTTACCAGAATAAATCTATATAATCACGAACTTCAACAATATCACATTTTCGTAAACTTCAACTTTATGAATTAATATTTTACGTGTTTTCTTACAACTAAAACAAATATGCTTGTAGTACATACGTACCAGGATCACTCGATCACTACAGCAATGACGTCACTCAAAAGTCATGAAAGACAGCAACCGTCGAGCTAGCTCTTTAATAGTCCACCGCAAATTCCGTGCTCTTCTTGTGTCTGCTAATCCACTTTCAGAGTCAGATATAAGTAAAGTGGTACAGATAGTAATGTAAGTGTGTCTTTAGTAAAACAATGCTAAAATATTTTTTGTTGCAGATAGTTAATACAATGTACACTGTTTCCAGAAAACAAAAGGGAGCGAGCGGGGAATGAATGTGAAATTTGTAAATATATGATCTTTAGATGATCTTATCATAATATTTTGAACATGTTGTTTATTTTGAACTGAAAATAACTTAATTATAAGGTTGAATGAGGTTGACCTTTGAAGAGCAAGAATCCTTATTAACGGAAGAGCATAGAGAGGATATTAAGTTGTTTTCTTGCGAATCTGCTCAAGCGGCCCTGTTGCCCCCATCTGCTCAAAGAGATGCAAGTTTTCATGATGATGATGAAGATGAATTTTTGTGGGGGATACAGACGTGAATAAAGAGGACGGTAAAAATGATTCTAGTGTCATTCGGATTAGTAAAGAGCTGAGTGCCTTATACCAAGAAGGAATAAAGCAAGGAGCAGTTATCTGAAGCCGAAATTCTGAAAAGGCAAATTGAACAGAACAAAATGGACGTTAAAAATTAAGAGGCGAGATTGTTCAATATTCAAATAATACACGAGACAACAGTATGTCTAATAATAATAATAATAATAATAATAATAATAATAATAATAATAATAATAATTATAATAATAATAATAATAATAATAATAATAATAATATAAGAAATAAAACACAAAGAAATCAAAATTGTTGAAGATGCAACTATTACACTTAATGATTTGAGAAAGAACAAAAGTATACCACAAAAAGTCAAGTCAAATTCATGCAATATTGGTGAAGACATATTTTCCAAGTATGATGCGGACACCTTTGGTAATGACATCTTGATAAATGTATCAAGTATAAAGTCACGTGACAATGAATGGACGTAAATTTTGTGGCTCTCATAACAATGTAATATATCATGGAGTTAAAAAGGGTTATTTATAATATTTATGTACCAAATGGATATTTAACACATATTAAACACTATAGGCATGGGAAAAAGTAAAAGAAACAAAGAGAAACGTAAATGAAACAGTGATTCTGATAGTGATCTGAATGATAGTAAACAGTTTAGGTGGAGAGGCCCGTCAAACGGATCAGATACACTTGAGCCAGTAAGCGAAATATTGAATAAGACTAATTCTGTTCTATTTCATAGTGAAGTATTCACTCAGACCATTGGAGTAAATAGTGAAAGTAGTTTATTTTGTGAAAATAGTGACACAAACAAAACGGAAAAACAAACAAACAGTGGACATACAGACAAAATGGCGGCCAAAGAACCAAATACAAGTAGTGTTTCAAAACAAAGGACAAATGATGATGTATCAGGCAAGTTAGATTTATTATTGACAAGTGTAAGTGAATTGAAAGAAAATCAAGAAAACATGAAGCGTATGTTTGAGTCAAAATTGGACAAATTAAAATCTGATTTGATTACAAATGTTGACACTAAAATACGGGCCTTGCGAGATGAACTCAGTATTGACATTGGCAAGGAAACTAGCCGTATTGATCAAATGTTGATAACTATTCAGACGTTACAATCACGAGTAGACGCAGCGGAGCAAGCTGGTGGCGCTTTTCATAACGGTAATGTTTATGATTCAAAGATTCAAATAACTTTATTTGTGTTCAAAGGCCTCAGGCCCAAAATACATAGCATACATACAACAATATACAGTAAACTTCACTTATAACGAACACGGTTATAGCGAACTTCCGGTTATAAGGAACAATTTACTTTGGCCCGAATTTTGCCCTTCTTTATTTAATATAAAAATATACGGTTATAGGGAACAAGGTTATAAGGAATTATCGCTTATAAGGAACTCATTTCTTAGTCCCAATTTAGTTAAAAGTACAGAAAATTACACTTTTATAACGAACTCCAAAATATCGGCTATCCGTAAATTTCAACTTTCGTTTTAAACTCGACCGAATGTACCGTTTATTGTTGTATGAACTTCAAGACATCTATTAAAATGAATTTGTATATCAGTACGTTATAGTTTTCAATTAAGGATATTTTTAGCATGAGTTCTAAGATAATTTATTCATCACTAACTTAAGATAAAACGGTTAATTAATTTATTATATTATATATCTTTTCTTCAATAGTTTTGCTCGAGTAAAATAATGCATTGATCCCTGACCTGTCCGATTCTAATTATCAGATTAGTGGAAACAATAAGAATTCCACCACAACATATTTGTTAACAAAAGAGCACATGTCAATGTTTGTGGGTAAATGAAAGGTCAGAGTAAGGAATTTTGATCATTTATAAATTTATAATCGGTTTTCAACATAATCACGCATGCTTGCAAGCATAATCAATTGAAAACTGCAAAGAACGCTTGATTGAAATGGAATTAAATCTCTATCTTTCAGTAAAAAGACTTTAGTAAAAGTCACCCTTAAGATATAAGATATTCAATATAAAAGGAAGGAAAACTCGAAATTCTTGTTTATTCTTAATCATGGAAAGAAACGAAAAGCACTGAGTTTAGAAACAAAATATGATATTTTATGAGAAATTGAGTAAAACTTAAACTGAAATAGCAAAGGATTTTCAAATTCCAAAAAATACGCCCTCGGGTATTGTGTCTAAAAATGAAAAAAAAAGACTAATTTTTCTTAATCAAATGCTCTTCAAATTGGAGGACGATGGTAAACAATCAGTTCGTTATATGTAAATCTGTTCGCTATATAAACTCCTGATACAAGGAACTAATTCGATATATGCTTAGAAGGAACTCCGGATATAAGGAACAGATTTTGATTGTCCCGATGAGTTCGTTATAAGCGGAGTTTACTGTAGTAATATGGTTGCGTCACCTTAACAATGTTTATTAATGCGAAAAAAAGACTAGTTGTTTATGTTATCCATTAAAACATATACATGTACATAAAACATAAGCTTCCTTAAAGTGATTATATCACGTGTACCTATTAATACATAAAAATCATGTAGTTCTTTTCCGCCAAAATACCAATTGAATAAATACTTATCACGGATTTGTTTATATTTTTTACATATAAAGAAAGCATGGAATTCACAATCTATACTATCATTACAAGTTGTACACAGACGTTCTTCCCTTGGGATATTATTATGTCTGCCTATTTCTATACCTAATTTATGGTTGGAGCAACGAAAATTACAAAACGCCTTTTTATGTTTAAATGGTATTTCTATTAATAAGTATCGTTCAACATTTAAAAGTGATTTAAATTTATTATAGTGAAAACATCTACTAGAGTTCGTTATATTTTCATACCATTGTTGAGTACAACAATCAATAAGTCTTTGTTTGAAAAGTTTAAGGAACATATTCGTGTCACCAATTTCTTGAGATATCCAGACAAAACCAAAACCATATCTAAACAGTACATGTTTAACTTTGGTAACCCAACATATTCGACCTACATCGTCTAGTGACTTCAGCATTAAATAACACTGTTTAGGATATCTAGATGAAGGCATGATCAGAAGTTTACAAAAATATCGTATGCAGTTTGTCATGTACGAAATACTTAAGGGCAATCTACCACATTCCCCTAAAACCATAACTGTATTTGTAGTTTTTTTAACAGATAAATGTTTTCGACAAAAATCGTTATGCACATATTCAATAGTTTGGCTATATTCTAAACCCCATATTTGTGATCCATAGCATAAAATTGGTTTAATCATATGGTCAAAAATTTTAAACAATTCATTACTTGGAAAATGACCGAAAGGTTTCTGATAATATTTTAACGATAATATTGCCTTTTGGGCTTGAGATGCCATTTTTTCCTTAGCATGAGTCCATGATAATTGAGGAGTGAAAATGAGTCCCATATACTTATACATAGATGTTATATTTAAGCTTTTACCTCGGAAATACCATTTCTCATAATGACGTAAAGGACCACCATTACGGAAAACAATTACTTCTGTTTTATCAAGATTGATTTCCATGCCAGTATTATAACAAAAAGTGTCAATTACATTTAATTGTTGTTGTAATTTAGATACAGTCTCTGCACAGTTTGCTACATCATCGGCAAACATTAGACATAATATATCAGGTATATCATTAGTAATAAATATTCCTGTGCCACAATTTTGTCTAAGTAAGATAGACAACTCATTGATAAAAAGAATAAAAATAGTCGAACTAGATTTATCTCCCTGTCTTGACCGTTTTGTGTTTTCACACAAGACTTGAAATCGGAATACATACATTTTAAAACCCGTAAAAAATTACCATGAATGCCTATTTTCTGTAGTGAATCAAATAATTTTGAATGGTCAATTTTATCAAAAGCTTTTCGGAAATCGACATATAAACAATAAAAACGACCACCTTTTTTTAGACAAGTATTTTTGTATCATGGCTTGTAAACAAAAAATATTATCAATAGCTGAGTAATTACACCTGAAACCTGCCTGACATTCGTCTATTTTATTATTTTCTTCAGCCCAATTATATAACCTTTTATTAACAACGCCAGAAAATATTTTATACATTGTATTTGTGATAGAAATGCCCCGATAATCGTTCGGTAAGGAAGACGATCCAGATTTGTAAACTGGACATATAATACTTTGACCCCAAGTATTTGGAAAATTTCCTTGTTATTAAAATTGTGTTAAACAGCAGTAATAAATGTTCCCCGATGTCCTGGCGTGAATATTTAAAAAATTCAGAAGGAATCCCGTCGAATCCAGAACTTTTATTATTTACAAGTTTAGAAATAACTAATTCAATTTCACATAATGTAAAAGGTAAATTTAGTGAATTCGCACTTTCATCAGAAGATACATGCTCGTTATTTACGTGTGACGGCACTTTTACCGCGTTTGCGTCATACAAAAGTTTATTGAAATAATCATACCATTCTTTAGAAGAAAGATAAGATAAGATAAGATAGTTTATTAAAGTCTCATCATCATGTACAATATTAAAATAATACAAATATAAAACCTACGACATTGTACATAAATGCCACTCATAGATGAGTTATAAGAGACTATACATAACTTTACAACAAATCTAACATACTGGACATATCTACAAAGTTACTTAAAAATAAAGCCAAGTATTTTTTCTTCTTTTTTAAAAAAAAAAAAATAAAAATAAAAATAATGTGAAGTGTTGAGACAACCAGACTGTATTTATTTTAGTTGAAATTCTGTGTAGTTTGTGTTGTTATTGCTGGTTGTAAGATTTAAATGTTACAGCAGTGTACAAGTTTACAGTGTTCCGAGAAACGCCCAGATATATGCAGATCCTACACACATCCGAAAGTTCATCCAAACACTATACCCTTGATATAATGTGTATGTGTGTTTTACCTAAATAGTAATAATATTGGGTGTAAAGCAATAAACAAGAAAGTGTGATTTATTCATGACTAGACATCGCAGTCCTATAGTATCATAAGACCTATTTGTATGTTAATACAACCGTATCTGTTACAATGGTTCAATTCAAGAAGCAGCCTCCAACCAAATACTCATGACTAAAATAAAGGCAAAGCTCAATATTGCGCATTAGAGCGATATCCTATATCAATATAAAAAATACAGAAATCTTAAATTAGGAATTTTTATCACGTCTACTTATTGGAACCTACTTCTTGAATATATTTGTAAAAAAAAAAACCCATAAAAACAATCTAAAATATTACTAACCATTATTTACATATTGGTTAAAACGATACTCCATAAAAACAAATAAAAAAATCATGATTTACAGTACAATTTTCTTTGTATCTCAAACAGAATATGGTGGCAGGCTTTGGCAGATAAATATACTAGGTTTTCACTACTAAAAATTGTAACCATTTTGTCATCATCAGATATAATATCTCTATTTCTTAATACATCATCTAACGCAGAGACCAACTCTTTCCTTATATCATTATATAATGGACAGTAAAGTAATACATGTTTCTCATCTTCTATAGTGTCCGGACAGTTAAAGCATTTTCTATTCATTACATCAATATTTTCATAGCGACCTGTTTCTATTCTTAGTGGTGCTACACCACATCTGAATTTTGTAAAGGCTGATCTATACATAAATGGCAACTTAGACGTAAGGTACTTTTCAGTGCAGAACTGAGATTTAAACTTCCTGTAAGTCCTTAATTTATTCACGCCATTTCCTCTAATGGCATTTTCTCTCTGAAGTAATAACTTCCATTTATTTGTTTCTATTTCCATAAGTTTAGATTCTAGCATTGATATGGTAGGTTTGGCATTTCCGATATTAGCCTCTGTTATGTGAATACTATTAATATCTTTTAAAAGTTTCTTAAGTCGGTAAAAACCATTCTTGACATTACTTGCTTTAGACCACATATATACAGACTTATTGATTCCATTATCATCCATATTCATAACTCTAAAATACTGTCTAAATACAGACACCCACTGTCTAACAATTGGTGGTTTCCAACCCATCTCTCCACTTACAGCCACATTCGGAGTGTATCTTCCAACACCCAAGTAGTAACGCAATGCTATTGCTTGTTATATTATTTTGTGGTTTGGCTGATTTCAATTGTTTCCAAAAAGAAATGGCATCAGTGCTGTTTACTAAGTTATATCTATTTTTACTTTGGTATTCGAATTTCTTTTTATCACAGCATATTTTAAATTCATTACGACTAGTTTTATATAATCTCAAATCATTTTGTGTATTTGTGTTACGAAAATGACGTAATAATTGATACTTTCGTTTCTTCAATCTAAAACATTCATCATCCCACCATGCAGGTTGATTAGAACTAAATTTAAACTTAATTCTCATACATTCGCCAGCTTCATGATAAATCTGAGTTAATAAATTTATATACTCATCAATGTTTTCGTTAAGCTTTTGTATTAATGTATCATTTTTCTTATACAAAAGGTTTCGTAAACTATTTACGAAAATTTCATTATAATTATTTTTCCAGCGGAAGTTTATCATATTAATATTAGTACACGTGTTTGTTTGATAAAGTGTATCTTGCACAGGTATTTTTATCTTAAATTCTAAATTGCAACATATAGGAAAAAGGTCTGAATCGTCTTTATCTAAGACTTTAAAATATTTAACATACTGAAAAACATTTGTTGAAACAATCATATAATCTACAACACTAACTCCGTCGTTAGAATAACATGTATATTCCCCTTTAATATCACCATGACACCTGCCATTTAATAAGTGAACATCAAATATGCAACAAAAATTTACTAAATCTTTACCAAAATTATTCCCTCTTATAATATCTTTATTTTGACGTGGAATTTCAAAATAGCTACCTTCATAATCGACATTACCAAAAACATAATGAAGATCATCGTTAGGAATGAAATCTAAAAAATCTCGGGTCCTAGCATTGAAATCTCCGCCCAAAAATAGGTCAACCTCTGGATAATCAAACTTAATTTTCTCAATATTATTATACATTTTTAAAACGCCATTTTTCTCAAGCATTCTATCATAGTACACTGAGTTTTCAGGTGATATGTATGTAAAATATATAATGATATCGTTACAATGATAAAGTTCTGAGAAGTTAATCAACAAAACAACACAATTCTCAAATTCTGAAAAGATATGATGAATTATGCCCTCTTTATAGATAATATTGCTTATGAAAACACTTACACCACCACTGTTACGCTTGGCATTTGGTAACATGCTTCTTACATAATCAAAATGAGTATGTGAGCTTAAAAAAATTTCATATTCCCCGTTAAATTTACTCCAAGTTTCACATATTAAGCAAAAAATGTCAAATGAACTGAGAAAACATTTTAAATAAATATTGTCACAGTGTTTATTTAATCCGCCGATATTCCACGATAGTATTTTTATGTTTACAGTTCCAGGTGAGTGATTATTTGGTATGCCTTGGCAGCCCTGTTAATCTATCGTCGAATCAGAAAGATACTCATCCTGTGACGTTTGTCGTGTAGATGTTATTGGCTGTCTCAAGTCAGCTGATACGTCACGTGGTTGTGTTTCACTTCTTCCCGCTTGATTTGTAACCAATCGGCTTACGTTCCCGGTGTTTACTTGCTCATGTTTGTGATTGAACACGTGTTTGTGTACCACGTTGTCTGTTGCCAATAAAAACAATACATTCATTGTGATCATCGTATCTATAAATGGAGTCGTTAACAAATAGTTTGTCGTATCGAAGTACAGCATAGTGACCTTTTATGACGTCACAATGCAGACTAGCGGGTCACATGATACACCGGTTAACCAAGGAAATCCCCTAGACAACCAGGATATTACGATCGTTGCTTTCGGAATCCCAGAAACCGAGAATGAAGACTTAATTCATAAAGCAATGGATATTATAAACTCACTTGGTGAGGGAGTTTCAACTGTAGCTAACGTCACTGCTGCAGTGCGTATTCCAAATCGTTTCGATAGCAGGCCTGGTATTGTGAAAATAGGTGTCGGATCTATTCAAGAAAAAGTGGCGGTCTTAAGAAACAAGTGGAAATTAAAAGACGTAGAGGAGTATAAATGTGTATTTCTGAAGAGCAGCAAATCACGCGTAGAACGCCTTTTTGAAAGAAATGCACGTGCAGTGGTACGTAACCTACCACAGGGAAATTCACTTAGAGTAGATGCAAATGGAATAATTACATCACGACGCAAACATACCCAGCAACACCAGCAGCACCAACAACAACATAGCCATTAGGAAAACTCCCGACCCAATGAGACTTTACGTCTTGGTCATTTAAACGTTTGTGGCTGGACAAATGAAAACTGTGAATTGCGGATTAAAATTATTGAGTCAATTAAATGCGATATTATCTGTCTGTGTGAAACGCATTTGCGTGATCAAGATGTTATAAATGTTCCAGAATTATAAGTGGTTTGGATTTAACAGGAAAGATATCCATGTACATGCGCCAAAGCCATCAGGAGGGGTAGGAATTTTAGTTAAAGTGAAACTGTTTGAAAATTATAATGTGGAAATAGTTGACAAAAGTTTTGACGGTATATAATGAGCTTAAGCTTTCGTCATGCGACATCGGATTATAATTTTATGGTGTTTTTTCGTGCTACCTACCACCGGGGAGAACTCAACAAGGGGAGAGACGCACAGACATTTTACGCTCATCTTCTTGGTCAAATTTATCTGAATAGTGAATGTGATGCTTTGGTATATTTGTGCAGACTTTAATTCACGCCTGGG
Organism: Ruditapes philippinarum; assembly: GCF_026571515.1. Taxonomy (NCBI): domain Eukaryota; kingdom Metazoa; phylum Mollusca; class Bivalvia; order Venerida; family Veneridae; genus Ruditapes; species Ruditapes philippinarum. The sequence goes on from NW_026865269.1 coordinate 13,689, forward strand.
ATCCCAATCAGATATACTTACTGATATAGATCACTTACCAAAAAGGACTATAATAGACAAAGGTCTTAATCAGCATGGGCATGAGTTGAAAGATTTCTTAATTGAGTCAAAAAATGTGTACCTTAAAATGGACGTTTTTCTCGCCAAATAGTGATAATTACACTTCTGTGTCACGAAAAGGTAGGGCAGTTGTAGATTATATATGTGTCCCGTTAGACTGCTTTCATACCTGTAAATCTTTTGAAGTGCGTACAATGAATTCTAATTGTTGAAAACACGATCTGCACGGATTATTAGGAGAACGGTCGCGAATACCGGATCATTCCCGCATTGATTACAGAAATATGCCTATACACAGCACGATAATGTGGGTCAGACTATGTACACAGTTCAAGAGATCAGACGCCCACGATATTAAACTGAACAGAATTTCCGGGGATTTCATGGACAGTGATTTAGGAAGATTGGCAATTATTGACTTAATATCGCAAATAGAAAGTAGCAGAGAAAACCAGGTAGACATTGACCAAATATATGATAAACTGTGTAATAGTATTTTAACAGAAAATGGACAGGAGTGTACCAAAATAATAACTCTAACAGTAAATAGCAAAAGGTTTAAAGAATAAAAAGCCATATTTGGAACGAAGAATTATCTAACCTTTGGAACGATTTTGAATGCAAAAGAGAATCTATTCTTAAAATGTAATGACTCTAGAAGTTGTGAAAACAGCATTAAGGAGGGAATATATTTCAGCCAGAAGACAAATTTGATAAAACACTTACCGTAACACGGGAGCGCTTTATAGGAAGTCATTAGCAGAAGGACATTGAATCAATGTCGACCCACGAACCCCAAGGAGTTCTGGGATAAAATCAATAAACTTGGTCCAAGATCCCGAAATAAAACAATTCCAGGAAGAATTGTGGGATTGTAAATGGCAACGTTATATGTGAAGAAAAATCTGTTCTTGAGAAGTGGAGAAAAGACTTTTGAAAATCTATACAACGGTGCGGATAGTACGGATTTTAACTCAGAACATTTCGATCGCGCAAAGTACAAACAAACTGTTGTTAGAAAAACAATATGGACGATCCGTTATACACGCCGAACGAGTCTCTAAATAAAAACATTACCATTGAGGAGATCTGCTTAGTAGACTTTGAACTAAGGCAAAATCTAGGTCAGCTGTTGGGTATTGACATATTCCCTATGGTGCACTGAAACCCACCGGTTAAACTGTACTTCACGGAGCTTTTTCAGCTTATATTGACTCTAGTTGAAAACCTTCAACTGGAGAAAAGCAATTATTTGTCCTTTCAATAAAGGACCCAGCCTCAAGAAATCCCCGTGTTCCAATGAACTACAGAGGTGTTAGTCTGCTCTCGTGTACAAAGCAAATTATAAACAGTGCATTTATGAACAAAAGATTAACAAATTATTTAGAGACCTCGAACATACTAGTAGAACAAACAGAATGGCTTCCGAAGAAACCGCTCATGTGGGACGGATCACGTGTTTTGCCATTGAACAGCATCATCGGAATAAATTCGGGCTGGTTTTTACCGCTTTTATAACCTTCGAAAATGTTTTTGACTTCATCAATCCCGTGAAATGATGCTGTATAAACTACTTCTTAAACGGTCATCGACATGAAGCTGTTTAAAATCAATTCGAAACATATATCAACATTCTAGTTTCTTGTGTTCGGATAAATAACAAGCTTACTGAGTGGTTTGACTGTTTGACTGTAACTCCGGAGCAAAGCAGGGAGACAATCCGTCCAGCCACGACAATCTTCTCCGTTTTTCATAAATGATTTCGTGAAAGAAATTGAGAAAATCTAAATATTGGTTTCGAAATAGGAGGAAAAAAGATCTCATCATTACTGTACGCAGACGAACATTGTCTTACTAGCAGAAACAGAAAACAACCTTCAAAATATTATTAGATACACTTTCCATGATTGGTGTAAGCGGTGGCGCGTCCTGATAAACAGTGAAAAAAATCTAAATGCGTTCACTTCCGGAAAGGGAGAGCGAAGCAAAACGACGCAGGACTTTAAGAATAGGAAATAACTTGCTTGAAAATGTTTCAGAATTACAAGTATCTTGGCGTTGTATTCAAGTCAAGTAATGGAAATTTCTCGTGTAATGCAGAAACTCTCGGAAAAGGCGCAAAGGAAGAGCATCGGCAAGATAATCTTCAAAAATTCATCCATTAAAAATCTATCGGTAATTAAAACCTTTGAAAAACTGTATAAATTCGTGGTGTTAGTACCAAATATTAGATTATTGCTCTGGCGTTTGGGGATACCGGAAAATTCCAGAGTTTTTAGAAAAATGTGCAGCATCGAGCAATAAGGTATTATCTGGTGTTTCACCGTTTTTGCGAACCTGTACTTGCCAAAACGGGAGACAATCATTTGAAATGGATTATAGTTTATGTTCAAATAATTGGTGTAGTGATTTGAAAGAAATATTATCCTTAAATCGATTTATCAGAAAGTAACTACAACAACAAGATGGTAATAAATCTTGACTTTGCGCGCTCTAAGATTTTGAATACTATAGTAGCATATGGAAAAGCGGGATTGAAAACATGTCAAAAACGAAGGACTTTATACTTCATTCAAAAACAGAGTTTGCAACCTGACAAAAGTATGAAAAGAAACGAACGATCACTTCTTGCCCAGTTAAGATGCGGCATTTTGCCATACGCGTTGAGACAGGACGTTACATTGGTGAACGTGTTGAAGATAGACTCTGTAGATTTGTACCGATCAGTGTATCGAAAACGAAGAACATTTTTGTAGTAAAGTGCTCATTTTATAGACATATACGTTCTGAATACTTTGGTGAACTATTTAATACAAATGATTTTAACTCAAAGACTGATTCAGAAAAATTAGTTTATTTGATAAATAACAAATCTAGAACTCTTGCTAAATACATTGTCAAATCATACTTGTACAGACGTGAAAGCATTTACTGTGAAAGCAAATACTTCTGTTGTGGGTATTTTCATTTTGAATCAAAAGAAAATCATGTTTCTGGTTCTTTTATCTTGTAAAATGGAGATAGAGACCCCCCCACCCCCTCTGCTTCCAACAATATGATATCCCCCGATCAAATGTAAGGGACTGCTCCGAAATCAAATGCTCAATAATGGTCCCTTTGCATTCGCAAAAGGCTTTCGATACTGTCAACCATAAACTTGATGCTATATGATTTCAAGTAATGTTATTCACTGGTTTAAATCTAACTTAGCCGTACTCAAATGGTAAATGTCTCCGGTGTACTTTCATCTAGCGTCAATGTCATTTCCACCAAATCTGTTAAATATTTAGGTGCTGATCTTGATCAATGTCTATCTGGTGAGTGTATAGCCAATCAGGTAATTAAGAAGGCCAATCCAAAACTTAAGTTTTTATATAGAAAAGATACATTTTTGAATAGGTATTCTCAACAGCTTTTAGTTTCTTCATTAATACAATGTCATTTTGATAATGCGTTTGCCTCCTGGTATTCAGAGTTGAGTCAAAATCTGAAAATAGACTTCAGGCCACACAGAATAAGATGGTGAGATTTATACTTAATCTCAGTCCCCGTACTTATATAGGGACGGCTCAGTTTGAGGAAGTTAGTTGGTTACCAGTGCATTTGAGGGTGAAGTTCCTTATCCTTGGTCATGCACATAAGATACACAAAAATAGTGCACCTAGTTATTTAAATGAGCACTTTCAACTTGCAAATAAGATACACTCATACTCCACTCGTTCAAGAGATAGTAACAATTATTCTATTCACAGAGTTAAGAGTTTTGGAAAGAAAACATTTGTATTATGTATTTATATTTATATATAATGGTTGTCAGGAATGTAACAGGTTACCAACACATCTAATGTCTATAACCGTCTTGATCATTTTAAGACATCTCTTAAGGAACATTTTATACAATTAATATCTGTCTAGTCCTTTTAATCTACTAGTAGTAATTTTATCACTTTTTATGTTCAATGAAAATTTTCAGTACTTCCTATTCATTGTCAGACATTTCCTGTTATAATTATAATTATAGTACATGAGTGATGCAATATGTGATGCAACAATTTGGTACAAGAATATAAGCAACTTGTGATTGAATATTTTATGCGCAATATTTGATAATAGTTATTAATTTGCCTTTCTGGTGCCATGTAATCAATTCTAAGGACCACAATGGAAATAAGTCGGCTTTATGCCTTCTTTTTGTGTTATCCTTGGTATTGAATATATGGCATCAACACTTGCACTTTCATGTTCACATGTATTTCTTGATGTTGACATTGACATTGTAGTTGTGTTATGACATGTATTTTTTTACCAGAATAAATCTATATAATCACGAACTTCAACAATATCACATTTTCGTAAACTTCAACTTTATGAATTAATATTTAACGTGTTTTCTTACAACTAAAACAAATATGCTTGTAGTACATACGTACCAGGATCACTCGATCACTACATCAATGACGTCACTCAAAAGTCATGAAAGACAGCAGCCGTCGAGCTAGCTCTTTAATAGTCCACCGCGAATTCCGTGCTCTTCTTGTGTCTGTTGATACACTTTCAGAGTCAGATCAAAGTACAGACAGTACAGATAGTATTGTTAGTGTGTCTTTAGTAAAATAACGCTAAAATATTTATTGTTGCAGATAGTTAATACAATGTACACGGTTTCCAGAAAACAAAAGGGAGAGAGAGCTGGGAATTTAATGTGAAATTTGTAAATATATGATCTTAAGATAATATTATCATAATATTTTGAAAATGTTTTTTATTTTGAACTTAAAATAACTTAATTATAAGGTTGAATGAGATTGACCTTTGAAGAGCAAGAATCCTTATTAACGGAAGAGAATAGAGAGTACATTAAGTTTGTTTTCTGGAGAATGTGCACAAGCGGCCCTGATGCCCCCATCTACTCAGAAAGATGCAAGTTTTCATGATAAAGATGAATTTTTGTGGGGGATACAGACGTGAATAAAGAGGACGGTAAAAATGATTCTGGTATCATTCAGACAGTAAAGAACTAAGTACCTTATACCAAGAAGGAATAATGCAAGACGCAGTTATCTGAAGCCGAAATTCTGAGAATGCCAATGGAACAGAAGAAAAAGAACGTTAAAAATTACGAGGCGAGATTGTTCAATCTTCAAATAATACACGAGACAACAGTATGTATAATAATAATAATAATAATAATAATAATAATAATAATAATAATAATAATAATAATAATAATAATGATGATGATGATAATAATCATAATAGATCTTATAATATTAATAATAATATGCTACTGTGTTACGGGAGATTGATTTAGGTATTCTTAAATGGAGAAATCCATATCAATGTGTTGAAACAGCAATTTGTCCATTCATGTAAGTCATGCTAACGGGAAAGGAATGAATATAAGGCACACAACTGAAACGTACTGATCAGATACTGTAGAAGAAGTTTGGTTCAGTTGCCAATTTTAAAGAACTAAATGAGCCACGTCACGACAAAACATAGTGCGTTTGCGACCAACATGGATCCAGACCAGCCTGCGCATCCGCGCAGTCTGATCAGGATCCATGCTGTTCGCTTACAAACCCTATAATAAGTAGAGAAACTGATAGCGAACAGCAGGGATCCTGATCAGACTGCGCGGATGCGCAGGCTGGTCTGGATCCATGCTGGTCGCAAACGAACTATGTTGGTTTTGTCGTGACGCGGCTCAAATGGACGTGAGGATAGATATAAGGAACTAAACAGAAATTTGCAAATTAATGAAAATGTTGCGGATCTTCTCTTCGAAAATTTTGTAAAAATAAATCAGTAGACTATGTAAACAATTCTTCAGTTATTGAATATTCTGTTTGTAAGTTTTCAATCAAATATAACATTTGTTACGTCACAAAACAAGATATAAAGTCTATTTTTGATAAAGTTTTTTTTTTCATGAGAAAGTATGTCCATCCGGTCTATATAATTAGGAAGGTTGCAAGAAAAAAAACGACGGTTGTAAAATAATATAATTATGACAATATAAATACTGATTTGATGATACATGAGACGAATGTTAGATTCAGATAATAGGAATCTGATAGTATGTGTTCTTTAGAAATATAGTTTTTCTATTGATTGTATTGGTAAAGGTTTTCATTCTGTTCAGCCTAATTCTTGGAACCTGTATATATGTGTCGTATTATCATGTTTAACCTGGCGATCAGTAGAGCAAAAAATACGACAAAATGGTTACTTTTTTGTATTTTCGTCTGTTGCCCCGAGAGCAAAAGGAAAAAAATAGGGAAAAAAAATGGGCCCATGGAAAGGGGCCCTTAAAGAGGGTCAAAAAATTCGAAAACCGTTTCAAGGCAAACGTCTGCGTTTAAAGTTAGGGCATGATTTCCCAGAATCCCACTAAACGTCAAAAAATTTTCTACGTAAACATTAAAGAAACCGCCCTTCAAAACGCTGGAAATAAAGGGCCCAGACGCCCAGCAATCCCGCGTTCCAATGACGAAAAACCACCAAACCGGGCGGGGTCTCCAGTGGGGGGCGCTTTTCACCTCAGATAGCCCTTTTTAATAACTGGACCAAAAAAAAAATCCAAAATTTTGAAATGGGCCCCAACCCTTTAAAGACTAGTCAGAGTTTTCTTTGGGTTTTACCAGTTTTTTTTCCCAAGACTTTTTTGGGGGCAAACTAAAATGTAAAACATTTGCTGCTACAGACGTGATATACTAAATAAGAATATTGTCCAAAAATATATAGCGGGTTAAACATAATATAAACACATAGCTATTCTCATCATTTAGAACTACAACTGTCTTGATTACTAAGTTAAATACATTTGTACAATATTTAAACTCTCTTAAAAATTGTGCTTCTTGTGCTTTTAAAAAACAATATTTATCAGAAAATTAAGCACTAATTTATGATTATTTATAACGACAGAAGCTTGTTTTATATTGAAATTCCTGCAGAACATGCTTTTTTATGAGACGCCAACTTGTGTTAGATATTAATAGCATTCTCACAAATCATTATTAGATGGAGAATTCATTTTGAAGTTTAACTATTCTGGAGTTAATATAAGACAGAACGTGTGATTATCGCGGCAATGCCCCAAATCGTGTGATGTTTTACGCTGCCAAGTGGTTATATAACCAACCCTGAAACATCTTTTTTCTTTCTGTTTATATACAATATTCGTGTATTCTAAACAATGGGCATTCTACCGTTTATAAATCTCATCAAATGTTTTATTATTTATATATAGCTTGTTGCCTTTTAATGTTCTTTGTTTAGAAAATGGGCAGGCATGCATCTCCAATATTAAGGCTTTCAGAATGATGGCCCTTGTCTTACAGTTGCGCTCTACCGTGATATACAAGTTCCAAGTTTTGTGCTGATTCCTTTAAAAGTAAATGATCAATGGGCAATATTGAAGTTTTTGCACGACACCGACGACGGCAACGACGTCGCTTCTGCTAAAGAATTAAATGATATTTGCATTATTAAAAAATGCTAATTGAATGACACAATGTTAAAGTGGATTGGTCTACAAAGGGCACACTTTCCATAAGAATTTCATATATTGATTTATCACACACCCGTGCCGATTTTGCGACTCCGTAAATATGGTATTGCACGGCCGTGCATATATTTTGACGTGACGTCATTAGCGTTATTTAAACATAGTGTAAAGACGAGCTAAATGTTAGCGTTATACTATACAGTAGAAGCGTCAATGAAAAATGACTCTTATTTTACCTTAAACGGTCTTTATTTTGGGTATGTGATGAATAGAATATTAAATTCGTGTAACTTCATTACTGAATTTATTGCACTCGTTGAATAAAATAATATTATGCTCGCCAGAGGCTCGCATAATATAATTTTATTCAACTCGTGCAATAATTTCAGTATTGAACTTACACTCATTCAATATCTTCTATAAAATTAATAGAAATGCATCATTTGGATATCTTTAGAAAATATTGTTTGAAAGAAAAAAATATTAATAAAAGTTAGTATAAACATTTGTATGATGTATTATAATATTTTATTCTTGATCATTATATTACTTGTTATATAAATATATGTAATATCGGCTGATGTACATGTATCTCACAATACTTGCCAACAACATCACCCACACATAATTATTTAATATTATCAACGTCATTATTTATTGTATAACCGACCTTCCAAAATTGATCAATTCACATTAAATCATAAGTAACATTGTTTTCGTGTTTTCAATCTCCTTGATGCAATGATGTTCGGCTCATTATGTAAAACTTTTTTGTATATCCATTATAAATGAACTGGCACGCAAATCAAGAATGACATTAGACGTAAGCTGTATGCTAGCTGGCGGAAATTGGTACAAAAATGATATTTTCATTTACGAACGAAACATAATGTTCTGGTCAGAAAAAAAATTCATTGTTATTAAAGAGAATCAAATTAACTTAATGGATTATCGATTATCAATTTTCGCTCCACTTTTTATTTTGTTTTCATACCCGTTTTTTCTCCCTTAATTCTCTTCATTTATGCATATAGATTCATAAACCCACCGTTCCCCTTTTTTTAAACGAAAAAAAAATGTTTAATCAAGCAAAGAAAAACAATACATGATATTTTTTATTTAAATATTTAATTATTCTTGGAATAAATGTTTACTAATAAGGTTCATTTGAACAAAGAGCAGTGACAGTAAAAAAAGCTATATTAGCATAACTACACAACAGCATTTGCTAGCTAAACAATGACAGTGTCACACATTTTCTCTATACGTTCACATATAAAAGCAAAGTTGTTAGGTAGGTCGCTTACCCTGATTCTAAAAGCCTGAGAATCTTGTTACCTTATTATGTTACAATATCCTTATTAAAACCGTATGTGTGATGTATATCCAATACCTAAAATGAAACTGGGCCCATTTAAAAACCCTAAACTAGTGTAAAAATTTTTTGATAAAAAGTATACCCAAAACTTGGGGGGGATCATAATTAGTCGAAAAGTTGGTGGGGTTTTCATTTATTTAAATCTGCGATGGGTTTGGGCCTTGCGTGTTTTTTTGTAAAAGATTGATAAAATATATGTCACTGGATTTTAGAAAAGGCTTTGGAATTACTTTCTTATGAATATTAACGAATTGCGATCTATGGTAATTTTCTTTAATATTTCTTTTTTTTCATTAATTTACATTAATCATTATGGCTACATAGTGAGATATACATTACTATTATAAAAACAGCATTTACGATTAATTATTTTGATACCGCACTCTCTCTTTATTTAAATGAAATAATTCTGTTGGTCTGTTGTTTTTATAAGTAGTTGAATACAGACTAAAAAATGTTTGGAAACTTTCTAACATTTTCATAATGTTATATAGGACAACACAGAAATATCAATACATAATTTATCATTATCATTAAATTATACCAAACATCAGCTTGCTGAATCAATTAATTACGATCTGAAGTAATGACTATTTAAAAATCTTTCTTATTTATTATTTTATCAGTCTTCTTTTTTTCTTTAAAGAACAAACCTCACATTATATAAAATATAGCTTACTTGAAGAATTAAATTACAGCATTTCTTCCTTTAAGAAGTTAAATTTATTACCAATTTCAAACATTTTTGTTGGGTTTTACGTCGCACCAGTACAGTATAGGTCATTTGGCTTTATTGGTGGAGGAAGGCCTTAAGTGCCCCTCCGTGCATTATTTCACTAACGAACGGGCACCTGCGCAAAACCACCGACGTTCGGTAGCTAGATGGATAGATTATGAGGCAAAACTGCACGGGGTGCAACACACTTACTGCTTTTGTCCAGATTCATCCATACTCGTTTTAACTTTAACCAGGGGTTTCTCTTCTTGGTCGGAAAGGTTTTTAATGGCATGATTATATACAATAAATACAAAGTGTAGTCTCGTATAATTTAGGATTATAAGAGATTTTAGAGCAAAATCTGTCCTCGTGGAGCTTAAAACATAACAGAAATTACTAAATAACTAATGTTTCAATTTGAAATAATTACTCCAGGCGCGTGAAATGAATTATACCAAAGAACAAATGCAACATTGTTCATACTTGCTTTTGGACTACCTGATTTATGAATTCTTAATACTCGTCTATCTGTGTCCGACAATCATTCTATTAGCTTCAACTGATTATTGATATAAAGAGATTAGAATTGTGCAATTGTTTCAACGTAATAGAATGCTTTTAAATTAACTGTGGGCATATTCGTAGAGTGATTGTTTGAAAAATTAGATTTGCATTTCATTCAAGTAAAACTAGAACGAACAATCACGGTAATGCAATATCAGCTACGGTGTATCGCATACATTAATAGTTCTAGAGAATTTTCTAATGCAAAAATGCAAAATATCCTTGTGTGTCTAAAGGACTCAGAAGCCACAACGAATTTGTAATCAATTAAATAACGAGTACAAATAACAAGTACAAAATGAGAGGCATTATCTGTTAATGTTCTTTAGAGATCGTTCGATTAAAAAAATAATGAAGTCGACCTAATTTGTTATACGTTAATCTACACATGACAATCTCTAATATATACACACATTATATTTAAAGCTGCATGTCTGCAAATGAGCAAAAAGAAAAAAAGAAAAGAAATACTTTGAGAATAATGTACTAAGATTTCAAGAAAAAACAAAAATGAAAGTAATGATTTGCATGTTATATGCAATGGATTGACTCATTTTGCAATATTTTTTTCACCATATTTCAACCGTGTGACTAACACAGTAAGGGCTATTTTGCCTATTTTGACCTTTATTTGGTAATTTACGTTGACTGAAATCGCCATTTGCAATGTGTAAATGTAAATTACTTTCTTTGTTCACTTGACAAAATAATACATTTTTGAAAATTTCATAAAAAATAATAATAAAAAAATAGCATGAATTTGGAAAGGCATGCTGCTTTAAAGCAAACTATCAAATGTGATAAATAATCGGCTTATACATATAATCAAAATAATTATCCAGTTAATGAAATCGGGAATTATCAGAAAAGCTAGTACTATTTAGAGAAATGAGCAATTAAATACGAAGACTGGGAATATTGGAATTGCACGAGATTTGCGCGCATAAAACCAGTAGAAACTATTGTTTCTGTACATAGATATAGTTGATATAAAAAACGGTTCCTCTGCAGTTTAGATTGTTTTCAATGGTATTTATATGCACTGTGTTGAAAATGGTAAGAAAGGTCTGTGTATATATTAACTCCCTCCATACAACGACCAGACCCCCGGGCGACTTTAACTCTTTTTGGCAAAAAAAAAAAGAAAAAAAAAAGAAAAGAAAAACACCAAAAAACAAAAACAAAAAAAACAACACATTAACAACATTGGAGACATAGGTCAAGAAGTGCGCTGGGATCTGCTGTTGACCATTTCCTGATTAGTGTAACAAAAAACTGGACAAAAAAACCAATAATGGCTTTCTATTTTTATATATTTATTAACTCGCAAAATACCTTTGGGATTATTTATAAATATTAAATTATTCGCAAGAACGTTGTTAATGTTTCAATTTTTATTTTTTTCTATTTTATCAATCAATTTATCAATTATCAATTACTGAAAGGTCATTAGTTTCTTTTATTCTCTAACAATTCGTCATTATACTTTAAACATTATTTTCACAAAGCTGAATAATCGTAATGAATAACAAATGCAGGATATCAAACACACAGACAAAAAGAATATCGGTAAATTAAGGTGGGCACGGAATAATGAGCAGTCGTGTACTTCGAAGATTTCCTTTTACACTTCCGAGCTTTTCTTTTCAAAGGGAAAATGTCGGATATGTTTCATAAGAACCTAAAGGATTTCTTGAAGACTGTCTTTTAAAACATTCATTCTTACAACATTTGTGGATTTATTTCAGTAAATTAAAAAAGGTAACTTTATAGTATCTTAAAACGACCAGGTTGTAAACTAATGCATCTTTCTGTTTCCGTAACATAACTTGTCGTGATTCTACAAAAGATTTGATTTGTTTTGGTTTAACTTGCCAATATTTTGCAAAGGATTTTACCTTTTGACAATGTTTTTGTGAAATCTTGACAATATAAACAATGGACAACTCCTTTTAATCTTTGCAACAAAAACAGGTAAAATCCTTTATAAAATCTGGGCAAGTTGAACAAAACCAGGACAAATTCTTTGTTACATCTTGGCAAGTAAAAAAAACAGGACATATCCTTTGTAAAATCTTGGCAAGATAAACAAAAACATGACAGTTTTTTTTTGTAACATCTTGGCAGATTTAGGTGTAACTCAACCAACAGAAAGATCAATGTTCTTTTGTTTTTGTTGTTGAGCTTTTTGGTTTTTTATATTTTTTATTCACTGAACCGAAAATAAGAACATTTTCCTATACAGAAATAAATCATGAGTGAATTTTAAATTTGTCAATAATAATGCAGAAAAGTACAAGCATTAAACAACATACATTCATTTTGTCTGAATATTGACTAGAGTTGGTGTTTGTCTCCTTCTCAGCCAAATAAAAAAATGTCCCTGGTTCATTATTTATTGAATCCAGACGTTTATGTTGTAATAATTACTGTCATGAAGGTGTAAATGCTATATAATCTAGGATAGTCCTTTAATGAATGATTTAATGTCATATTTTTCTTCTGCCTTTATGGTCGTTAAGTTATATCGAGTCGGTCGTTAAAATTCTGAAATTTGAAACCGATTTGAAGCTTATGTCATGATCTAAAAAGACGTCATCGATTTTATATCAATTTACATGTTGCTTTCACTACATTTGCTAAAACAAATACTTTTCTGAAATTACAGCCTCCCTTGCAGATTGCTGACATTACACTAGACAACCAGGAAACGCGTCTTTATTGTCTTTGATTTGAAAAAGGCAGATAAGTAATGACAATGGTAACAAAAGAAATCATCAAATTCTTTTTCCTACTTGAATTGCTTGTGGCACATTCACAGCAGACGACGATTAAAATTGGCGTATTATTAATGACAGAAGCCACTGAACCTTTCGATTTAAGACGAACAGGACCTGCGTTGGAAATTGGTTTCGAAGATGCCAAATCTAACTATGGTATTACGTTTGAAGTGTTGTATCATAATTATACAGGATTTTGCCCGAAAGAGACAGTAATCGGACATCTTTCGGAACTTTATTACGAAGACAACGTGAAAGCGGTCATAGGACCGGCTTGTTCCGGTACGATCATTGCTGCCGGACGCTTGGCACAATATCTTAAGTTGCCAATGGTTACTGGATTAGGAGATCTTGTTGTAAGAGACCCGATGGACAATGATATGTACGAAAGTCTTACTATACTGTCGTACAATTTACGGAAACTTTCAAGTGAGTACCTTATTTTACTGACCTTTTATAATTTCATCGTTTTCTTTTTTTTTTGTTGGATATTGTTTCATGATTACGAAGCTAATCATTCTTTCTTCAGAACTTAAACTTTTGCATTGGCGGGCTATTCTTGTTATAGTTAAAACCTCAGTGTTGACAATTCTACAATTTATTGTGCTACGTTTTAAGTAATTTGAGATAGTGATATTTTTATCTAAAAAGTGAAAATGAAAAACCAGTTAGAGGTACAAAGGTATATGATATTTTATCAGACAGTTTCAGATCTTAGTGTCTTAAAAACGTTATTTAGACATGGAAGTGTCGTTTTCTCTCTTTACGCGTTAATTTATATCAACCCTATTGATGTTTAAAGGCCCATTTTACCTCAAAAATGTTTTTTTTATATCTGAAAAGCTTATTAGTTTTGGTGCCCTGTTACTCATCGGATAATTACCTGGACCATCTTTTGCTTCTGTTGTCTATTGGCAATTAACGCAGTAGTAGTATTTTGTATGGAAGACAAAATACTACTTTGTTTACACTTTGCTTCAATTTATAAATAATTTTATATTCAAAGCTACTTTCTCTAGGTGGTAAGTAATTAACATGGTCTGAAACTATCATTCAAACTTTTGCCTTTTCTAAAACAGGAAAAGAAATTGTTTCTGAGGCATAAAGAGCCTTTAAAAATGTGATTTAAACAATTACAATGTAAGTAACATTATCTTTGCTCATGCTTTTTGTTCAAAAACGCGTATGTTACGCCAAAAAGACACATTTCCACAGAAAAGAGAAAGATCAGGAAACGTTCAAGAATACATCTGAATAAGTAAGAATATTTTAGCTTCTTTAAGAAATGGACGCAAAATTCAATAGTTTCCGTTTATCACCAAAATTATTGTTTTTATCTTTATATAAGAAGTTAAGTAAAAATTTTGCACTTAATAATTCATGAAAATTTAAAAGAAGCCTTTAAAGAATTAAATCGTTTAAATTTAATAAAAGGCTGATGTAATCTTAAAAAATAACATACACTTATATATGATATACGTATATTCTTACGTAACAAGTTTGGGGATTTGTGAAAGAGTTATCCGGTTAAATTGCAGGTGCTTTGTTATATTTCCGTGTCTGCCTTTAATGCAAATAGAAAAATCTGGGTTATATTTCGACATCATAAAAGTCTGAAGGTTGTCTACTACAAAACCTGTTAGAGTTGTCACGTGGTTTACTTGTAACGTTGTTAAAACAATGATTCCAAACCATTAAATGTAAAAGCCGCCGCGAACTAGATACTACATAATAATATATGTTGATACCGCTCGTTTATTTTTCGCTTTTCAATATAAGGTAACATAAGAATTGTATTTTTTTAAAAATTACACAAGAGTAATAGTTGTTTGCCGAGAAATATAATTTCATCACCTAGATATTATGCCGATAGAGATTAAATCTGATAAATCTGGGCTCCTTTAATTTTGCAATTGCTTAAAAAACAACAACAAAATAATAATAATAATAATAATAATAATAATAATAATAATAATAATAATAGTAATAATAACAACAGAATTTAATGTTTGGTTAATTCCATAATCTGTAAATGTCAATATTTTCGTTCCAATATATAGAACATGACTTAAATATATATTTCAGAAACCGAAGTTAAGATGTTACAAGTAAAAGCTCACTCACTTTGTTAAAAGAACATAATATCAAATTACTTAAATAAAATACATTACTCGATACTGAGAAATACAATAGCTAAACTAGGATTGTCTTCGCACCATTTAATTAAATATAAACACTGGCAGACATAGACATATTGTCAGATCGTGAAGGAAATGTACCTTTTGTAACCTGAACGATATAGAAGATGAATACCATTTGAGTTTATTTGTTCTGTTTACTCTGACTAAAGAAGTTTGTATTTACAACGTTATATATTACTGTATGCATCCTAGAATGTTTAAATTTATTGATCTATTAAGTAAATGTAATACAAATACTTTGAATAAGTTAGCAATGTTTTGTACTAAACCATATAGTATCAGAAAGAAAAATATGAATACTGTATATGATTGACATCCGCGCAGTCTGATCAGGATCCATGCTGTTCGCTATCAGTTTCTTTACTTGTTATAGGGTCTGTAAGCGAACAGCATGGATCCTGATCAGATTGCGCGGATGCTCAGGCTGGTCTGGATCTATGCTGGTCGCAAACCCACTATGTTGGTTTTGTCGTGACACGGCTCATTAATGTTAATTCGTACGCTCGCTGTATATATGTGTAATTACGAGGAACTGTTTTGTTCAAGTCATACTGTATAATAAAATCTGTCCTTTTTCTGTCTACATTAGCAAATATCATAGCATGCAGCTTTCTTCGGTAAAAATCATCTTTGTAGGACACATAAAATGATTGTCTTAAAGTCCACAAAACTATATCTTTGCTACATGTAATTTATGGAATTTTTGTTTGAAATACTTGTATGAAAGAAATATGTTGGCATTTTTCCCTTTTTTATGTGAATGGTACAAGCACAATATCGTATATAGCTAAACAGTTTAAAACCTTTATAAAGTTACAGCATAATATTTTGTTTATGAACATTTTATTCTATTAACATACATTTTTCGTGTGTTTTAAATAGTAGAGACATTCTATGTTAAAACTTTTCTAGAATTTACCATAAGGATATGGAAACAACATAATTTTACAAATTAATAAATTCTATAAAACATTATTCATTAAATATACCCTACAAGAATGAAACGAATTTAATTGCAGACAATTATTTGTATGCTTTATGTTAGCCCTTGGTTCTTTAAAGTGCTAAAATTTAGCGTGGTTTGAATATACTCTAAGTCGACTGGTGAAATTGAATTGATATTGTCCAGGCTGTTGCAACTTTTAAAACATCAGGTAAAAATAAAAGATAAAATTTTATTTAAAATAAGTGAAATTCTAATGACGCACTAAACTAGAGTACTATAGACAGTTTCTGTTAATTATATATAATGGCTGAGAGGTTAAATGTTTGCAAGGCAAATATATATCGTATATGTATATATAAGACGGCACAACTGGGCTACCGACCACTATTTTACAATTTTGGAGTAAACAAATCAAGCAATTATCTCAATTAGAGTACCCCTTCTGGCTGAGGGATTGCATTGGGTGGTTAAGGCATAAGAATTGCAGCCATCGTTTATCCCTGCGTGGTTATAAGAGGGACGAAATGGGTTCGAATAACTGGCGTCTATGCATCTTCTACCTCCAGCAGGTGAGAAGGCTTTTGACTCATGGTGTTGTTTTGAAGTTTTTAACACTCGAGGTTCGCCATCATCATCTTCCATTTCGGCGAACTATGACCTAAACTTTGTTGGTGCGCCGTAAAACCAACCAAACAAACACACAAGAACCAATTGTCAACATATATAGTATATGCCAATAGCACATTTATTATTCTTATGTACCTTTATTCTAAAAAGTCTAAAAGTTTCATTTGAATTTCTGGTTGATACAAATAAAACATATATCGTATCGAATTTATTAATGGATTGACTTTTACGTTTAAGTTTTTTGATCTTTTGCGTTAAAGAATAATGAATTGCTTTGTAAATAATGTGAAAATGAGCTGAATTGTTGTGTGAACATCAAAAGGAACGGTTTATTTGCTGCGGAAATATAAACTATAACAATATTTTTCATAGCTCTGAGGCAGAACAAAACGTTCAGTATTAAGGGGAAAAAAGGAATGTAAATTTTATTTTATCTCATTTATACACATGTTTAATGATGGTAATAAATTCTGTTATAGACCTTATAACTGCTTCGTTAAAGTTCTTAACACTGTCATGAAAATAAAAACAACAATATTATTATAAAAGAAGATTTCCACTAGATGTTTTGAACAATACATGTATTTTAGAACTTATATGGATAAGATTTTATATTCTACTTTAATGATATTGTCTCTATCATAAAAAAGATGTATACTTTTAGTTTTAAAATTTAAGGTACAACACTGGCTTAAGCAACGAATAGGTTGACATATGCATGTTAACTTTAAATTCTAAAAAAAAGTAAAGAAAAATAAAATCATAAGACTGCTAGTTTTTATTATTTGTAATAAATTGTCTGCTGGGAATGAATATCATGTTATAAAATTTTATTTTATACGTTTATGCTATGCTGTTATATTTTAGTGTGCAACCATGAGCAATAACATGTTGTTGATATCAGTTGTTGCGGATGAATATCATGATATCAATTTTATTTCATAAAACAAATAATACCATATTTTACTCGTATAAATTATGTTGTGATGTTACATTTTAGTGTGGACCATGAACAATATTAATTTTAAACGTTAATGCTATGCTGTTACTATTTAGTGTGCAACCATGAGCAATAACATATTGGTGATATCAATTTATTTATCAATGACAAGCCATCTGGTAACTTGCTTGAATCAAACGACACTAAAAATTGGGGTTTTGCTCATGTCCGATTTAAACCAGTCTAACGATCTTCAACGAACGAGACCAGCATTGGATATGGGATTTCAAGATGCTAAATCGCAATATGGAATTAACTTTGACATTACATATCACAACTATACGGAATTGTGTTCAAATTCTCAGGTAGTTGGTCACATGACAGAGTTGTTCTATTTAGACGAAGTGAAAGCGTTTATAGGGCCTGCTTGCTCAGGGTCGATCATGTCAGCTGGACGCTTGGCACACTATTTAAAACTGCCATTCGTTACAGGACAAGGATACATTCTTGTTCGTGATAGAAATAACGGAAGTATGTTTGATACTCTCACAAAGCTGTCATTTGATATTGGAAAGTTGTCAAGTAAGTGAAAGAAGATTGCACCGTATGTAGCGCTTTTAAGTGGCACTTTCTTCTGAATGTATTTTTGTCTCTTAGATACAGTAGAATTATTAACAAAGTAAACTTAATATGAAATTAGGTAAAGCCTATGAACGGGGAAGTCGGGGTTAAAATGATCGTCAATATTTTTTTATTTTACCCTTTTCGTTTGAAAGGTGGCATTCGGTATTTCATGCACCACTTCCGTTTTCACTCGGAACACCTCGAGGATTATTATTAAGCTTCGCGGACCCGGCCTTTGACTTCCCCGTATAAATAAGTCATACTTTTGTTTCATTATTGGACAAAAGAACACTTATAACAAAAGCAACATGCTGATCGGTCAAGTGTGACATGGACTACATTCAATGTTTTGCTTTTAATGCCAAACAAGGTAATAATAAAATTTTAAAAAGTATGACTTTGATCTTAATAAGCTTGACCGTCAAAGTAAATATTTTATGTCATTGGCCAAAATTCAGTTAACGAATTTGGTTCATACTTAGACAAAACAACATTAAATGGTAACATCAACATTTTGAATAATTCAAGTATGACATTGGAAATAAATAACTTCAAAAAAACCCGTCTCAACAATGTGCTTCCTCCTAGTTGTTGGTCTTTGGAAAAATGGAAAACGTCGGGCGTAGCTCATGTTGACAGTGGCTCTTAATGGGTTATTGGAAAATTATGCCCCAACCACAATTCCACATATTTCAATATAACAGTAAAAGAGGAATTTTTAACAGTGCCCTATAATTTTCTGAATCGACTTACCTTGTGTTTTCTAGGTAGAAAACCTGGTTTTCTGTTGCTTGCTCACATTTATTTCTTGGAGTGTTTAAAAGGACACCATTTCAGTTTATTTATAAAAAAACATCACAATTATCACCCAAGATTCCAGTTATTCTATACAGTAGCTATATTTACGTAGGTTATCTAATTATGAGTTCATGAAACTTATCATAATTAACTAACTTTACATTATCGTGTTTTTGAAAAGGGCGAATATTGTAAGTAATGAAGATAATTTGTACATTTGTGATACTATAATTGCCATTATTTTATATGTTTGTTGGAACAAATAGTACGGGCGTTAACCACACGACCTTATGATCTGACACGCCTACAGAACAGAAAAGATATGAGCCGCGTCACGACAAAACCAACATAATGGGTTTGCGACCAGCATGGATCCAGACCAGCCTGCGCATCCGCGCAGTCTGATCAGGATCCATGCTGTTCGCTTACATACTCTATAACAAGTAGAGAAACTGATAGCGAACAGCATGGATCCTGATCAGACTGCGCGGATGCACAGGCTGGTCTGGATCCATGCTGGTCGCAAACCCACTATGTTGGTTTTGTCATGGCGCGGCTCATATTTTGTTAAAATTCGGTGAAATCAATTCACATGTATATTAACATATCTTTGACAATATGTGATACAAACATATAATAAGAAATAATAGATAAAAAAACGAATATTGCCATTTTGAAGTTTTGAATTTTATAAACAACCTCGGTTTCTTAAATCTATGACTACAATGGTGACATTAACATATGATGGATTTTAAAGTGCTTACGAACAGTGTTATTAAAAACAAAAAACTGGTAATTAGAGATAATATACAAACATACCTAGACATGAAAGAATATGTCATAATTGTTCTTCAGGACAAATTGAAAACGAGTTTCACTTTTTGTTTACATTTTCACAATATGCTGACCTTCGCAAAAAAATATCTAAGACGTTACTATTATACATGGCCTACATTGTAGAAATTTACTAATTTATTGCTGTCTGAATCCAAATGATAAGAGATCTTTCTAAATATTGATATTATGCAAATTTAATTAGGAAATAGTCTCGTAAAAATGAGACAATAAACTATATATACAGAATTTCAAACAAGTTTTATTATAAATTTATATGTTTTACATCGTAAATTTTCTGCTCCTTGAAAAATCCATGTCTTCTGCCTATATATATGTTGTACTATGTGCTTTTATACAATTATTGACTAGTGTGCCATTGGATATGATGTGATATTCACACGCAGATGACCGAGACGATAGCCGAGGTCAATAATTATGACTTTCTGCCGGCGAATATCACATCATATTGTATGTTTAATGCAATATAATTATTTGGTTTGAGTTAAGTAAAGTTGTAGAAAAATAATAGCAAAATGTAAATTAATTTTGACTTCCACTCGCTTAATCATTTCATACCCTCTTGGATTGGGCATTATATAATATTCAGTAAGAATTTCATAGATTTCAATACATTTATGTGATAAAACTGTTTTATTCAAATATGAGCGAAGTATATCTTTAATGAAGAAGGGGTTTATACACCAGCTTATTCATTGATTCTCCACTAAACGTGCAAATTAGAAAATATTCTGTCCCTCGAGTATATTTTGTTGCACTGCAGTTGAAAAATACTTTTTGGGCATTCCATTGCTTCATTACATAGTCATGTATGTAAAGCATTCAAATTAATGACTTAGTCTGTTGGATTTATACGAAAATAGTATCATGCAAAGGTACTGTATAACCGTTTATGTAATGTCCCCAGGCTTGGGTCCCATATTACTGTTGGTTTTACACAATTTCACCTGAAACATGTGTTGATGAAAAACTGCTTTAGTATTAAGTTTTAGTTTAAATGTCTAAGTGAGCGATTTTTTTTTGTTTTCTACAGTGAATTTGAAAAAAGTTACCAGCTGAAATGCATGTCCCTCATATATTGAACAGATACGTTACCACACTTCAGGTAAACCTGAGTAAGAGTAATATGAACTTGTAACATATTAATAGTTTGCTATTGAACTCAAGTTTTATCATATTTCATTATTCAAAAATAATTTTGACGACAATATACATGCTAGAACTACAATGCCTTTGCAATGATGAGGCAATTTGGATTATACTTTAAAGTGAAACAGATACGTTACCATGATATCCCACTGAGAAACATTTACTACTACCAGTACTTAAAAGTAGGATCGCATTTATGCATTATTCACATATATGCTTTACAAAACTTAATATTTCAATATATTTGGCAAACATGTGTGTATATCTGATATATTTTAGTTTTTTGACCAACAGATACGTTACCAACAGATACGTTACCAACAGATACGTTACCAATATTTATTGTTTGAATCTTAATTGACGATTTTGCTCAATTTTGAAATGGTTTCATGTAAAAAATCACAGCATAACGTACGTGTAGCCAATAAATGATGCTTTGATCTCGATTTTATTGGAAAACTAAAAATGTGAATCAGCAATTTGAAATTAAAGGATTAGTTGAGTTTTCTAGAAGATAAAATGTTGAAAAGCAGGAAAGAAACATATAAAGATTTACTGTTTTATTTCCTGGAATAAATATATGTTGATATCTTTTTGGTTTGCAAAATTTGTATTAAAAATAAAATGTAGAGGACTGTATAACTTCTGGTAACGTATCTGTTTATCATAGTAACGTATCTGTTTAGAATGAGATTTGAGTACTGTTTAATATATATAACTAAATCTTCAACAAAACTTTGGTTTAAATAAGTAATATATGGTTAGGCAATATATAACAGCCCTGTAACTTTATGAAAATGACATATTAAAGTATTTTTAAATGAATGCCCGTTAGTAATAGTTTCTAAAATTTAGTCAGGGTCGTATCAAGATGTTCTGTCTATGGTAGGGATGGACTAATTGGATATAGCTCAAAATCTTGTAGTTGAATATATATATGGATTGATTATTACGACGTTGGTTTTCTTTAAGCGGTACCATTGTTTCTGATATAATTTTGTTAAATGTAGATATATAAGATATACATGTAGGCTTACTCATATCACGAAGTATGACAAAATCAAGGATCAAGATTGTACCAGTATATAAAGAAAAAGTATATAGAAAAAATAAAGACAATTGAACAGCAGATGAACCAAAAAGACAACAGAATGTCAATTCACACTAGTCTATGTCAGAAACACTCACATAAATCTAGCTAATAAATATTCTAATTGATGAGTGTCTTTATTCAAATGTTCTTGTTAAGTTCAATCTGTTACTTAAAGTCACAATGTTATTTGACTATTTGAAGCTACACATAAAACAATAAAACCTAAAAAAAAACCTTTAAATGATATTGTGTGTTCTGTTTAATATTAAAAGTACTGGTTCAGACAAATTATTTATTGGTCAGTTGTTTAAAAAACTTATGGATATCTATCTATGTGTTCAGGGTTTTTCATTATTTTGTTCATAGAAGAACCGTGAAACAGATACGTTACTATGATTTAATATTTGTTTCCACTTAGCGGAGTAAATTTATACTGTTAAGTAAATCCGGACTACATTGTGTCAATAGATAAGTATGGAACATCAGTATTTTTATTGACCTAAAATGCTTTTATAAGTAACTCATGTATTTGGAATAAACAAGTCTGATTAATAAGTAACATTTTCATCAGCTTAAGTTCGCAAGCTATTCTTAGACGTAGATCTTTTTTAAAATGCATATTAATGCATAATATTTTGTAATATATACTGGTGCTATAATGCTGAAAGAATGATAATAAATTTCTAAATGGTGTATATTTATGCTAATTATTTCTATCTAGTCTCTGAAAGCAATTGGAAAAATGGTAACGTATCTGTTTTTGTACAAATCTCGAATTCTTGGTAACTTAATTTCAGGAAATATTACAAGTTTTTTGGTGAAATGTTAAAAGAACCAGTATGTGTTCAATGTTATACATGAATTGTACCAACTAAAACAGGTGTCTTGGTAACTATTCGCAAATGTCAATTATTCACTATTACTTACAGCCTAATTTGAATGTTTAGTGGAGAATCAATGTTTATCCATTTCTATAGGAAACATAAGTATATTTCCCCTATTTCATTGGTACAATGCACTTTTTTAAGTCACAAAGACTGGTTATAGATCTAAAAAAGGGGACAACATTGTCGCAAAATACGCTGTCAGGATCCATGCTGTTCGCTTACTAACCCTTTTACAAGTAGAGAAACTGATAGCGAACAGCATGGATCCTGATCAGACTGCGCGGATGCGCAGGCTGGTCTGGATCCATGCTGGTCGCAAACCCACTATGCTGGTTTTTTCGTGACACGGCTCATACGTATATGGCTCTTATATGTTCGTATTTAAAAGTGATTTCTGTCCTCTAACCGTGACATTGTTACATCAAACATATTGAAATGTTTTGATCATACAATCTGTTTTACTAGAATATGTGTACATTATAGTTATCACAAATCGACAATATATGCAATATTGTTTAGCTTACGAATCACAATTTTATCCGATCACCACTATTTATTGTTCATGATTATGTAGCAATTTTATTAACAATAGAAAGCAATACCACTACATTACCAGCTTGAGATATTCTTTAAGATACGCTAATTATTATTGATACATGGTTAGCTATATATGAAGGGTAATGTTGCTTTTTCCATCATTAAGCGCGTGAAGATAAATAGATCTTCAGGAGCACAAATTTACTGACAGATACTATAAATTTGTCTTATATATATATATAAATATATATCAATGCATATGTCAACAGTGTTTTCTGAAGTTTTAGAATAGCCGCTTCAATGTTATTCTAAGCTTATAATTTTATTAATCGGAAATATTAAATTAGAAAGTTAATGATCTCGTGAAATCCATAAGGATTATTTGATTCAGGTTTATTTTGTAAACATAAGGATTTTTTTTTGTTAAAACAAGTGGAGTGCTTACAGTCACAAATATGCACATGTTTGAAGAATTGTTTCTTATTATGTTGCTTAACGCGGCTGTTACACCGTCAAGCATTAAGATTGGGGTCGTCTTAATGGAATCTGCACCTGAGCCTTTTGACATGCGGAGGGTTGGTCCGGCCATTGATTTGGCTTTAGAATCAGCCAGAGTAAATTTAGGTATCACGCTGGAACCGATAAAGAGAAATTATTCTGGGGTCTGTCCGTATGAACCGCCAGTGGGTATATTGTCAGATTTATACTATTCGGAGAACATTAAGGGGATCCTGGGACCGGCGTGCTCACAGGGGCTACTGGCATCTGCTAGGCTAGCCCAGTACATCAAGTTGCCAATGGTTACAGGGCTAGGTGACCTTATCGTCCGGAGAGAAAATGTTGACATGTTCAAATCGTTGACGATTTTATCATATGATCTTCAGAAGCTATCATGTAAGTATACTGGACTTTTAAATGATTATAATACTGATTTTTATTTTGCTGGGTTAATTTTGAAATACATGATTTACATGTTTCTGTGCGATAAACAAACTCCTAACTGAATAAATTCTTACAAAGCGGGAAAAAATGAAGGCTTCGTAAATAAAATGTAATTTCGGTAAAGTGTTATATGAACATTTATACACCGATTTATATTTTTATAGGAATATAATTCGTAAAATAAAACTATAACAGCATGGTAAGTAACTCTGTAGCGGAACGTATTGTCTTGGTCTTGCGTTATTGTTCTTTATTAGTTAGTTATCAACATTATATTGCTGGAAAAAAAGATATTAATAAAGCGTGTAAAAGTTTTATATTGCATCCCGTTTTGTAACATTGAATAGTAATAAATCTTCTTTTTTTTAAATAGACATTGCACTGGCACGTTACTAAGATTAAAACTATCGAATGCACAATAAAGTAAAATTGTTTTATATGTTTTAAACGTTTTAAAAATGCTTATTTTCCCTTCTTTACGGTGGATACGTTTAAAAAGTCACAAATGCGATAATTCGCATCGCTTTAAACCTTGAAAGAACAAAGGACTTTTAATTATACTTTTACAAAAGTATATTGTCATAACCATTACAATGTAATTGCAAACATTTAACGATATTTTTTTTTGGAAAAAATACGATAAATATCACAATTTTTTCACTATAAAATTAATATCCAAAAGAAATAGAGGATATTCAAGTTTTTTCTATAAATACATGATTTATTTTCATCGAGTGGTATGAAAATAAATATTTCATGAGTGGCGGTAGAATTTAAAAGAAAGTAGTCCGGCAGGTCACCAGTCAAAATACGGAAAATATGTTTCACTGCAGTGAAAAATAAATTTTTACAGTGAAAATACGGAATATGAAAATACGCATTTTATTTCATCAATATTTCTCAATATTTCATTTAAAAGTATATAATAAAATGGTTTATTATCAAGAATCGTTGATAGAGAAGATAATCATATGATAATTATCGTAAACTCCATAGATTATATCACAATATTTGAATATACATGTACATACAATGGTAAAAAAAAACTTACATTAATAACATATTTCTGCGCAGTGTGAATAAGATGTATTAATGTTTAATGCCATATATAATTGTAACAAAGTAAAACGTTCAGTACCCGTTATTTGCGTTTATACAAACATAGCGTCGGCAATTTTTTTTTACCGTTGACAGTTCTTATTTCAGATATGTGATAACTGATTTTCTAGTATTTCTTATGCGTTACTATAACGCAGTAAGGACTATTTTTGCATGCTTTGATCTCTTTTTGATAATTTACTTTGGTTGTAAGTGCCTTTTGCAAATTGTAAATTACCTTCTATGCTCACTTAACAATATTTTACTTTTGAATACATTTATCAAAATATTCATAAAAAAGCATAAATATGGAGGCATGCTGCTCTATTCACCGCATTTTAAATAAGAATGAAATGTCAAGAATGTATAAGAAAACACATTCTTACGCTATTTAGATATGTATATATTAATTTTATTTTACTATATGCACGTTTACAGAAATAATTCTATTTATACTTGTATATAATCTGAAATTGTATTGAACGCCAGTTTACAGATGCTTTATAGTAAATCCCCAGCCCAAATACTCCATTTCATCCCAGAATTATTACATTAAGGGTAAATTCCAACAAAGTGAACAGCCGATTATCTTGCTCCAAAAATCCGCCCGCATGTTCTAGATGATTCAGGTAGAGGGGAATGCGCTGATCAGTTCTTTATTTTAGTGTCCTGTTAAGTAGGTTGCCATTCTAGCAGTGTGGACGGGCACTAGCACCAGCGAAAGCCATTTCTATACCGCATGGCAACTGTTAAAAGTCTCCGATCAAACAGAGAATTATCAGCCCTCGTAATTATACCCAACTGTTAAGTTTGATGATCGATCACACTTCCAAGTTGTAGTAATTTCTTAAGCGGAAGATGAAATGATTTATTAAACAATACAAATGTTGTCAACTGGTCACCATAAGTTCGAGACATGTTACAAAACGCTGGATTTGCGGAAGTTTGTTTATTTCCAGAACTGGTTAATACCAAAAGTTTTATACCAGCATTCAAATCACGTCTCAGGGATTTATATGTTACGCAGTCATGCCAGTGGCGAGCAGACATGGCGTTATACCCTTTCTTACAATTATACTTAAATATTAAAATTAAATACTAAAGGGCTATTTATCTTAATGAATTAGAATTGCAAACTTGCAAAAATAAGATGAACTTCGCACAATATGGAAGACATAGGGGTATTTGAAGCTGTAAAGAAAATACGCAATATGTATGTCGGGGGATAAAGAGGAAGAATTTCACTTTATATCAATATGTCCATTTTATAGCGATTTTCGAAATACATGTATGTATATCTCAGAGTACTACACCGTAACAAATTCGTTTGTAATTAAATGCAAATAGAAAATGGTTGAAAGAAAAAATGCAATATTATGAGTTAAACCGTTTGAAAGACGAGGCCATGTAGTATATTAGTATATGATAGTAACGCAGTAATCTTTTGTCTGACATTCTCAATTGATGCTATTAACTATATGCATTTATTTATATGGAAATATAACTGATTGAATTAGACGATTTCAAGATGTATGCATTATAATGAATATTCATGTATATGTATGTTTTGATGACGGATGTTGAGCCCAAGTCAGAAGTAAACTATATGTTATTATTATTATCATTATTATTATTATTATTATTATGCACTTTTATTGCGTTTGGAATGAACTTAAAATGTAAAAATGTTATTGCAACAATAGAACAACAAAAGAGAGCAATAATGAAGATCACTGGAGAGCAATGTCAAAAATCACAAACATAGTTTGATTTAATGAGTTCATGATAGATAATTAATTATAATCTTGCACACACCCTAGCACCGACTTCTGCTTTATCCAATCCTCAATGCTACAGGTATTGGTAAATTAGTAAAACATTCAGGGTGTTCGATTAAGAGCTAGTTTTGGTGTATTTACTCTTGTCCAATGATTAAATTACAAATTTTGATTATATCAAAATGTCAGCTTTACTGTAGAGTATGACAAACTATTTTTTGTAATCTTCGCATCACTTTTGAGGATGCGAAAATGATTTACATGGACATTTTAACACACTGAGAAAGAAGATTAGCTCTATAAAAACCAAAGCATTGATATTCGAGAAATTCCGCCATTATAAAACATCATGGTACAGGTATGCAACTAGGCATACAGAAACATTTTTTTCCACTAAAAATTAAAAGTAAAGCAACCATTTCCTCCATTACATTAAAATTAAAAACGATATTGACTGATATTGTCCTTTAAGGTTTTTGTTGTTACCAATTAGTAAAAGGTATCTTCACAACGCCAAATTTGGTTTCAAAAGGCACTGATTGGTTATATAATTTTACTCTCTATATTTGGTAAATGTCTTTCCATAAACATTAAATATTCTTATGCTATAATAAGCTTAAGATTTCTAAGATTGGAAATATCTCTGCTGTTTAGAATCCTTATACACATATTTCTCTCTGATGTTTTCTTAAACAGTTTGATCAAAGCTTTTAATCAGCGACATTAATATAAGACAAACAAGTTTCCATCAAGGAATTTTAATAGAATAATATCATATTTCCACAAGGATAGCTTCAGTTAATACAAGTGGAGTTCTTCAACACATAAATATGCACATTATACGGCAATTGTATGCTATTTTGTTAGTCAGCGCACCTGTTACGCCATTAAACATTAAGATCGGGATTATATTAATGGAATATGCGTATGAGCCTTTCGATCTGCGGAGACTTGGTCCGGCTATTGATCTGGGTATAGATACAGCCAGAGAAAAATTAGGTGTCACGATGGAGCCTATAAAGAGAAACTTCTCTGGGCTTTGTCCTTATGAACCACCTGTTGGTATCTTGTCAGAATTGTACTATTTGGAGAATATCAGGGGACTTATAGGACCGGCGTGTTCACAGAGTTTGCTGGCTGCAGCTAGACTAGCTCAATACCTGAAGCTGCCAATGGTTACAGGGCTTGGCGATCTTTCTCCACGGAAGAAAGATGTTGACATGTTTAAATCGTTGACAAAATTATCATACGATGTTGAAAAGCTTTCATGTAAGTACACGGAACTGTTACAAGTAATGTTGATGTATTTTTATAGTTATTACGTCTATATGTTTAATAATAATAAAAAACGTTTGAAGAATGTCAAGTACAATTTTAAGTCAGAAGAATAGCACTATTTATATCTATAAATGCATAAGAATAATGTCATGGTTTTATATTTAAAACGTTAATTGTGAATGAGAAACACGATATGATTTAATGTAAACTAAATTTGTCCAAATCTTAGAAAATGATTTAAGATTTGAAACGTTTTTGTTTAACAATGTCGTATGAAGAATTGTCGTGCCTAGCGTGACTTTGTCTGTTTCAAATGCCATATGTACATCATGAATTAGTATTATTGCCCAACACTTTTGTCGCAACTGTATTACATATGTTTTTGATCTACATTTGTAACCAAAGGAATGACAAGTTGTAAATGTTTAATGCAAATATAATGCATTTGTACGCAATATATTTATGGTGTGAATACTCAACAGCTTATGATATATGAAATGTAGATTTATTTGATCTTTGATCTTATTCAGAACGATTGTTTGATTTTGAAAGTCATAGGTCATGTTATTTAATCGGAGACTGGGGGTATAAAATGCTTTGTATTGTTACACGTATTATGAAAGAGTTAAGTCTTGTGTTAGATTTTGTAATACCTATTTTGATTAATTAAAAAAAAATCGCTATGGGATTAAAGCAAGGGGAGATGTTTTCGCCTATATCATTTCCCTGTTCGTAGAAGACATCTGGTCAATATATTATTTTTGCTTTTGTTTGCTGATGATAAGTAAATAACGATAGACAAAAGTTGTATTTAGGAAACGATGTGGCTTATTACGTAACGTATAGATTTTTAAATATTAGTAAAAGACTTGATTTTTGTATTTTTTTTTATCGCAGATCAGGAAATATAATGCTGACATTCAATCTCTGGCACAGCGCTTCACGGCAAACTTACAAACAAGTAGTTCTCAAAACAGATTAAAAATAGCAATGTAAGAGAAAAAAAAAGTTTTATTTTGTTACAAGTATCAAACAAATTACAACGCATTTAAAGTTTAAAAGTAGCATTGGCTTATAGAATTGTCAATAAATGCACTATCACAAATTACGGGGATGAATATTATTTTAATCAATGAAAATGTTATGTCGATAACCGAATACTTCAGAGCATATTAAACAAATAAATGACTGTCAAGTAGTGGAATATATCGGACTATTTTGGCGAGAAGATTTTCGCAAAATTATTTACATCAGTGTTAAACAACAGGTTTATCGTGAACAAAATACCTCGAAATTAATAAAGAATGGAAA
The DNA here is from genome assembly GCF_026571515.1 of Ruditapes philippinarum. Classification (NCBI taxonomy): domain Eukaryota; kingdom Metazoa; phylum Mollusca; class Bivalvia; order Venerida; family Veneridae; genus Ruditapes; species Ruditapes philippinarum. The sequence continues at coordinate 43,766 of NW_026865269.1, forward strand.
TTCTAAATTTAGAAATATTATATTTTATTCAGGCTTTCTTCGTATAACTTCCCCGTGGTGCAGATATAACGCGCTTGTGTAGGGTGTGAGAGGTCTGGGGTTCAAATCCCAGTCGAGGCGTCTATCTTTTTTTCAAGTGTATTTTTTAAGGAAGTAGCCACGATATACAAGGATAAAATGTGGCTGTCATAAAAAAATGAACATAACTGATTTTTGATGCAACTCTAGTCATGGAAATTCCGTATGTATCAAACTCAAACTGTTATAGTAAAAAAATCTAAACGTAGTCGCTGCATCTCGGTGCCCTGCAAGATGAACTATAGTAATTAAAAATAAACTTACACAGGAAAATACATACACATATACTGTACGATTTAGATTGCAAAGATAAGAAAATACCACAGAGCTTGCAGCACTTTGATTTTATAATTACACATTTCTATTAGGAGAGAAGCATTTAGTTGGTAAAGCACCGAAAGCCTTAGAATTCCTACATATTAAACTTATCGCAAATATCGATTAAAACATGATATTATTTGTCAATTATTTGATTCATTTGTTGGCTCTATTTACTATTTACATTATGCATCAGAAATATGGGGATCCAGTAATTCAAAGGAAATAAGAAGAATACATCTCAATTTTTTGACAAAAAAATTAAAGGTCAACACAACATCATGTTCAACATATACGGTGAACTTGTACGATATCCTCTTTATTATTATATATTTAAAGGATGACATGTAAATAAAGAACAGTCCTGTTAAAGAAGTACATACTATAATCATGTTAAAAGTTTAGTTATTTTTAGTATGAAAAACACTTGGATATTAGGCCTTGTAATTTTAAATGTTAACAATTAAGGTTGTCAACAAATGTTTTTAAACTTCAAACAGGTCAATACGGTGAACAGAGATTTGAGAGAAATCAACGTCATTGTATATATACTGTAATACGCACGGCATTGAAGACGAATAACATTTTCAATAAAATGTATATATATACAAAAGTATTTTTATGTTTAATCAAACGTGTTTATATTTAAATAATATTAAATATAATTTAAGAACAATTCTTATAAAAACGTGTAGGGCAGTATTTTTTAAATTTTAAACAGATTGATGTTTTATCTTAAACATTTTCCATTATCAACTGTTGGTCAAATATATTGTCATTCAGCTCAACTTCACCGTGCAAAAAATGAGCATAATGTCTTTTGAATGTTTATTTTCCATGTTTTGTTCGCAAGGATCTTGTAATAAAAACCAAGACATTTAAGATGAATTCATGATAGAGAAAAGGGGGATTATAAATAAACATACAAAAAATGTACTCGTACATTTCGTCGGCAGGTCGTTACAAAAATGGTACATAATTGTAATAATTTTGCATTTATTGTTACGATGGAACAAAGTTGTGAAACAGTTAACAGATAAGATATTTATACAGTTAGATTTTAAGTACTTTTCATAAGACATTAGCTTTTTTGAATCAGTTTTTTCTCTCCGAAAAATCCTGACATTCACAGCCATTATAAAAAGAGTAATTGATTAAAAAGATTAAGAATATCTGTAGGTAAGCAGAGATCATTGGACGATCTTTTGTATTAAAGAATACATTATTTTTCTATCTGGTTTTGCAATCATTGTTTTATTTTGAAGAAGGTACACTGTGCTTCAAATATCAATCACTTTTAGCTCTTTAAAAAGGTCTGACGCGTGTTTAATAATGCTTTTATAATGGATCTTGAGCTTGCAAGATGTGTAACATCTGAAAAAATAGCGCAGTATGTGCAGTTATATGCCGTTGAGGTAGTAAGAAGTACACAAAGTAGTATTTTGTCTACCATACAAAATACTAAATTACTTTTATTAATTACATAAAGGAGTTAAGTCTTGTATACTGAATGGCAAAGAGGAAAAGAATCAAAAGGTGGTTCATTTATGTGGTCAATGAGTAACTTTCTTCAAAACTGTAACAAGGTAACATAATAAAATAGTTTGAGAAATAAAAATGATAGCATTTATTGTGCTTCATTGGCCTTTAACCAAATCTGTTGGATAAGAACCCAAAATACATCTACTCATAAATTATTTCTTAAGTTTCATTTTATAAAAAAAAATTACGGAAAATTTCGCAATCTTTCACTTCAAAATATATTGACTCGTGTTATATATAGGGGAGTTTTATTTTAAGTTTCCAAGCATCGCAGTAGATATTCAAAATGTTTGAAAGTATTATGTAGTGTCTGCCATTAATACAGTATCGTCTGCTTAACTTGTTTAGCCAATGTTACAAGTGTGATTGCTTCAGTCTAACTCCTATTTTTTATCGTATTTACCTAACACTTTAGAACTATAGGTGATGAAACGGCTTAGCCCATTCAAGTTAAGAGAAAATATCAGGGGAAATACTCTCCCCCTGTCTAACCCTAGGGTTACAAGAGAAGTAATAAGTTTTGCTATCAACATAATAACATAAAGTCTCACATATTTTCCATTCATAAAAGACCTAGTCACTTTAAACAATCTGCTAAAAATGCCCAGATACTACTAGACGTTTTATTCTTCTCTTTCTATCTCTAACTTTTCTTTCTGACATTACAGTTATGATTTAATATCTTCATTACTTTGGTTTATAGTACTCGTATGTCTTAATAAAACAAATCTAAATAAAGATAAAACTTACTTTTCTTTTTCTGTTTTAACAACCAACAAAAATCAATAAAATTGAATCAATTAAATCAGTTAAAAAACTGTAATTAAGAATTTGTATTCGTTTAATGATTTACATATAAGATACAAATTATTCTAATTTGAAGAATATAAGCCGTGCCATGACAAAACCAACATAGTGGGTTTGCGACCAGCATGGATCCAGACCAGCCTGCGCATCCGCGCAGTCTGATCAGGATCCATGCTGTTCGCTGTCAGTTTCTCAACTTGTAAAAGAGTTGATAAGCGAACAGCATGGATCCTGATCAGACTGCGTGTATGCGCAGACTGGTCTGGATCCATGCTGGTCGCAAACCTATTATGTTGGTTTTGTCATGGCACGGCTCAATTATAAGAAGTCATCGTAATTCTAGAAAATGGTATGATAGTGATAATAGTTTTAAAAAACACATACAATGGTAATTATGGCCGTCGCATTATTTAAATATTTGTCCTAATGTCAATGCTCAAATAATAAAAATTTAAAGCTCCTGTATGTTGTATTTCAGGTTTCAACCACACTTTAGTGATATTTTATATATGTGTATAATTATGCTTCTAAAACAATTTTCAAACATCGAAGAATATGTAAAATATGTACTGCAAACTGACTTAAAATCAAATGGAACATGCACGAAATCATTGTACCATTTAAAATAGAAAAAAATAAGAATTCCTAAATAAAATACAAAACGGAAAAATTGTAAATGTTGTAGGCCGGGTTTGATTGAGCCTGTTCAAGAACGGTACTGTCAAGTGCAAACTACCGTCCACGCCCCCTAGCACCGGCTAAAGTTGAATTCAACATTAAAACAGGAGAATGGTGAAATTTTGAATTAAGAAGTAGATGGATGTGTTCATACACGTTAAAGGCACGTTGGATTAAACATTCTCTTTCACCTCTAATACATAAAAAATGATTATTCTAATAAAAAAAGAGAAAGAAAAAAGAAACAACAATTATATATGTTTGTGGGCGACATTGTCCAACCTTGAAACCTGTTTTGGTATTTCTCCTATTTTGAGGGGAATTATACCTCAGAAACAAATAAGTTTTTCTTAATTTACAAATGGCAGACAAAAGTTTTATAATGTTTAAATAATGGTTTTAGAGCATGCCACATGCTTGTCACCTGAAGAAAGACAATTATCTGTGATATATATATAGTGTGACTTTCATACAAAATACTAAATCAATATAACTTACCAATTGCTTAAAAGGAAAGTAGCAAAACATGGTTCCGGTCATTGCCCAATTAGTATCGTTTTGGAAACAGGACACCAAAAATAAAACGCTTTTGAGAGATAAGAATAAAAGTGTTTTTTTTCCCCTGAGACATAATTGGCCTTTAAAGGCATTCATTATTATTCATTCTCCTTTTATTATTTTGTTTCACAGATTCTATCTCAGCCATAATGCAAGAATACAAGTGGAAGAATACTGCTATCATATACGACCTGACCTACGTTTTCTTCGATCTTGCGGCTTCGAACCTCGTGTACGACTTCAGATTATCTAGTACAGTTGCACGGCCATATGATGTCCCATTCATCCCAGACAAAGTATCTGATTACGGAGACCTTCTTGTAGAGGCTAGTGCGCATGCCCGGGGTAAATATTTTGTTTCGGTATTCTATTATTAAACTGTTTCTTAACAAATCAAAAGCTTGGTAGCTCAACGACAATCATTTTAAAGCATCTCAGTAATTATAATTTTGTTGAAGGACTCTTATTGCATAATGAGAAAATTTAGAACGTGACAAAATGTTTCTCACGAGCCTTATGATCGATTATATATTTTATAAAAAAACATACTGAAGACAAAAAAGAGTCGCCAATGATTTTAAAATTTAAAATCGTATAGTGGTTGCAATTTTCTCAATGCAAATAAAGATTTAATATAATTGTAACATTTAAATACTGCTATAAAATTTCTATTTCTATTGCTCGTTATTTGTAAATATTTAAGCCGTTTGTTACTTTTTTAATTTCAGTTTTCATAATTTTCTGTAACTCGGACATGTTGAGAGACTTCCTGTACAGGGCATATCATCTGGGCATGGCAAATGGGGATTACGTTTTTATAACCATGGAGTTATTTCCAAGTGACTGGCTTGGATATTACACGGAATTCCTTCGAGGTAAGGTTCTCATATATAATGACGTTGTTATGACGACATTTCCGTTAATTTACGTCACTATTCAATTCGCGTGATTTTAGCGTTGTCCAAATGGTAAACGACTGCATGAATTCTTTAATTGAATGACTGTATGTGCAAGTGACGATATGTGCCATACCGCAAGAAAAGAAGGAAGTTAGATTTTGAATCTGATAAAAATCGTATCCTCTCTTGGAACACTTGTTATTGCGATATTGCGTGTGACTTATTGGTTGTGTTCATCTCACATATAATTAGAATGAGGTTATGTTGTACATTATAAGTACATTTTCTACATTACAAAGTGTCTTCATTCAGGTTAAAATGTGTTTTAAGTGAGAAATTCTATATAATATTTTTTTTCCAAACATAAATAAAAAATTGTCAGATATATTTTCAATTAAAACGCGCCAATGGCATTTCCCTAGCGTAACGTTATTAGAGACTAAACAGGGTATAAATATATGACAAATAATACCTTATTGATTAAATGTCTTTTATTTCATGCTTTCCAGTGTTTTATTGTAATATATCAGATGATTATATTCTGATAAACCACTAGTGAAATTTATAAAATATAATTTTCACTGTAGCCGAACTATATCTGAATGCGGATGAAAAGATAATCATAACTAAATGGAATAACAGGCAGAAATAAATGCCGTCATGCGTAAATTTTGCTTCTTTAGGAAAAGAAAGTCGACGTCACCATACATCATGTTAAAATGTAACAAAATAAGAGAAATTTAACAGAACTATATTTCAAAATTGATGATGTGACGTCATGATGTGATGACGTCAAAAGGGAGAATGCGCGACATTACGCGGCAAAATCAGTAAAAAAAATACTTAAAATCACTTAAAAAGCATGAAATGAAAAGAAAATTTATTTGTTTTATATATAAGATTGAAATATATTTCATTCGTGAACACCAGCTATTTTATTTTCACTTGTGGCTACGCCACTCGTGAAAATATTGCATCTGGTGTTCACTCAGTGAAATTATATTTCAATCTTACATGCAAAACAAACAAATATCCTCTATATCATTTAGACATCTACTAGTATATATAAATGGAATTGAAGCGGATTTTATATACTTAAACTCAAAATATTTAGAAGGAGCAATGTTGGAGTTACCCCACAATTAGGCCTCATTATTATACCTCATTGAGATTAATATCCATTTATACATAATAATACCAGCTTAATCAATTTTTTTGTGATTTAATGACCTCTTTCTGACTTACTTGTTAGAAGTGTATTCGATTGTTCAAAAGTATGTAAGTGTATTCAGGTCTGTTCTGACAAAACTTATCTTCTTCAATGTACTTTTGTGCTTTGATATAAAAAATATAAATAATGTATTGTTATATTAAGCTTTAACTGTTTAATGTCTTTTAAATAAAACAACAATGACTATCTGTTTTGATTTTAACGTGCATGTTTGAAAAACAAAACCGAACTTGTTTAATAATACTCCTTTATGACATGTTCTCCGGTGAGACGATTGGTTATACTTAATCACGTGTTCAAATTCCCGTTACACAAAGAAAGGAAAGAAAGGGTAAACCGGAAGTTCATCATAATTATGTACAACAATAAGCTAATTTCGTATATAAGCCGCATGATAGGTAAAACCAATGGCCTTTTCTTAATCTCTCCCGAGTCATGTTTGTCACGGAGGGGAAGGCACATGACAGGTCATATTCCAAGTACCAGGGACGATTGTTCATTTAAATCACAAATAGCTTGTAACTTTGAAGTTCTTATACAATACTATAACTGAAGAACGAAGATATACATACATACTCAGTAGATAAAATTCAAGTTTTTCTATGAATAAGGGATTTATTTTCATCGAATGGTATGAATATGATAATTTTTATACCACTTTAAAATGCATCTAATTCAATTCACTTTGCTTCTACTTTCCGGCGCCCGTAAATAATTTTCTTGACTTCTAACACTTTTTGTTTGTTTGATTTTTTGTTCTTTTATTTAGTAATTGTAAGTTTGTTTGATAATCAATATGTAAATGCGAGCAGGTCTTTGTGTCGTACATTCTATACTGTATACGATTATTTACATGACGCATTCTTTGAATTTCGTTACCTAGGTGACGAGAAGGACCATGAAGTGACAAAGGCGTATGAATCTTTGTTACTGCTCACACTTAGACAGCCTGATAACCCGGAATACGAACTATTTGCGGAACAAGTGAAACTTAGAGCCAAACGAGATTACGGTTATGAATTCGGAGCTGGGGAGAAGGTATTATCTAATAGTCAAACATGACCTCCAAATATACCCATATTTAGTGTCTTTTAGGGTTTTTTAACAGTTGCTTACCATGGAAAGCATTGTCATGGATTTACGTCATAAAACATTGATTTACGTCATAAAACATTTTTAAGAAACTGTTTGAAGTACATTGTTATGGCCTAAATGAGACTTATTACAAAACAGATAGAGCTTTTAACCTGAATTAGGAAATTTAATGGCAGAAAGGCTGTAAATACATTTAATACAGAAAATTGTATTATTTGAAGATATACTATGCTCATATTTAATATGAGAAAATATTGATAAATGCCACACAGCCTCTTTGTAAATATAAAATAAACATGTTTTGACTCTACACAAAGTAGATATGTTTTGTTTAAAAATAACACACTTTAGGTGGTCACAATAGGAATATAATTCTATAGTATCATTAAGAAAACTCGCATTTTATTTTAAGAAAATGCCACCTTTACTTGTTTTGCAATAGGTAACATAGTTTATTCATTCTTTTATTCAAAAAAGAAAAAATCAATAAAAATTACACAGATTTAATAAATTTTTGTGATTAAAATATCTTAAGTCAAGGAAGAGCTTAGTAAAGCACTTTAAATACATTTTTTTAATTCTATTCTTTTTCCGAAGACGTTTATTGTGGAATATATAAATAAAGTATGATTTATGTCTTTTTTTTAAGGTGAATTATTTCATAACAGCATTTTACGACAGTGCCATGTATTTGGCGTTGTCGTATAAAACTGTCCTTGACGAGGGAGGGGATATCAATGATGGAATGCTCGTTGCCCAGCGACTATGGAATTCAACATTTGATGGTATTTATTTCGTTAAATTGATTATCGATTAAAGGAGTCAATTGTTTTATTTGATGAAAATAGAGTTTAAGTTTATTTGACACAAAGATGAAATTTCAAAGATATGTTCACATGTTGAAGATCTGCAAATGGTTTTATTTATCAGCCATGGTATTGTAGCACGGGTTTCCACGTGTATAGATAGCTATTTTATATGATGACAATTTATTCAGTTCCGAATAGTACTCATAAAGTTCCTCGTAATACATGATACAATGCAAGTTACTGTGTCACAATGGTTAAATCGTAATAAAAATATGACTTTTTGTTTTCTTAAGTCTATTATCCAACGTATATATGATCAATATTATCAACAATGGTTTTCTGAAATTAATAATTCTAGCAAACTTGATACGTATAGTTTAATTAAAAACACGTTTGGAAAAGAGAAGTATCTTGATTGTATTATAAATAGTAAATTTAGAATAGCCCTTTCACGTTTTAGATGTTCTGCTCATAAATTAATGATTGAAGAAAGAAGATTTAGAAATATTGAAAGAAATCAACGATTTTGTTTAAAATGCAATATGAATGTAGTGGAAACGGAATATCATTTTTTACTTGCTTGTCCGTATTACATTGATCTACGAAGAGAATATTTACCTAAATACTACTGCTCTTGGTCAAATGTACACAAATTTAAAATGTTAACGAATAACTCGCAACAGAATGTTATAAAGAAATTATCTCAATTTATTTACTATGCAACTTTAGCTGGAGAAACAACTGGTAGCTAATTCCAACTAATTTCAAACATTAATTATTATAGTCTTAATATTTATTTCATGACTGTGATATTATATATATGTAATATTACTTTTCTCGTATTTAGATGTTATATGCATTTGTTAATATGTTTATATGTATGTATACACGCCATTATTGTTTATGGCAATAGACATTATGTTTGTGCCTTAATAAAATCTTGAATCTTGTCATCAATATTTATTTTAGTTATGCGTTTATCACGTAATATCGTTTAGGTATAACAGGGCCCGTTAAAGTTGACGGTGTTGGAAATCGAGTGGCTGACTTTGATGTTTTTGACATGAAGTCGCCGGATACGAGGGAATTTCAGGTGAGAAAGTCATGTCAACACAGTGAATGGGAAAAATGCACAATTGTGCTGTGTTCAGATAGGGCCAGCGCGTCACCATCACAGTGTCATGTTTCGCGCTTTAATATATTTCCCTTTGCACTTTAATATTGTCAAATGTAAAAATATTGGTTTTACTTCACGAATTTATAAGTTACATAATATGGTATTTATCCCTTTGCACTATAATATTATACAATGTAGAGAATATTGGCTTTACTTCATGTATCATTATAATATAGATAGAATACCTGTTACATAATGATGGAACTATTTTCCTTTGCACTATAATATTATCCGATGTATTACTTAATGTATCATTATTATACAAGATTGAGTATCTGTTTCATAACGATGGTACTTTCAATATGATATTGCCCAATGTAGAGAATATTGGCTCTACTTCGTGTATCATTATAAGTTACACAATTATAGTACATGTACTATATCCCTTTGTACTATAATATTATCCAATGTAGAGAATATTGGCTCTACTTCTTGTATCATTATAAGTTACACAATGATGGTACATGTACTATATCCCTTTGTACTATAATACATTGTCCAATGTAGAGAATATTGGCTATACTTAATGTATCATTATAATATAGATTAAATACCTGTCATATAATGATGAACTTATTTTTTTTTGGACTATAATACATGTATTGTCAAATGCCTAAGGTAGATAATATTGGCCTGACTTCATGTATAATTGTTCTCACATACAGTTGGTAGGAAGATTTCGTGGAGCAACGCAGCAGTACGTGACCGAAAACAACGTCGACATTGTATGGCCAAACGGACTTCCGGTAAACAAACCACGCTGTGGATACAGCAACGAACTTTGCATTGAACCACCAGGTAAATAAAGAAACATTTTTTTAGAAAGAGTAAATGAAGGAGTACTGTCTAAGAATATATTAATGGGAGTTTCTTGTGTTTGATGTTGTTGGTTTTCATTTTTGTAAATATACATCTGCTTAATAAATTTCTGCAAAAACGTCGAGACGCTGATTTAATGAATTATTCTTGTAAAATTGATTGACTTCGAATCAACGTTTCTTCCTTCCAAGAAATAACATGACTACCCATGTAACCGGCGTCAAAATTTATTTTATTATTTCGCAAAGTTATGTTTCAGAAGTTCACAGACGCTTTAGCATAAATTTTGTACAAAATTTGAAGACTATCGTCTCATAACAAAGAAAGTTTAAAGTACTGAATAATTCTAGGTGAAAATCACCTGGTAATTCTTTCGTTAATATTAAGTTTTAATTTTATTTTTATTACCTGGAGTAATACGAAAAACGTCAAAACAGCAATGCGTAGTTTTGTATTTTGATGACAGAATAGAAATAATCTAACGAATATAAGTTCTGTAGAATATTTTTGTTTGTTATTTCAGATAACAACACAACAACAATAATCGTGATCTGTGTTTCTATTGTTACCTTGGCAACGGTTGCTCTGATTATTATTTCATTGTCATACAGGTATAGTTACACGTCATTATTTACTTGATGTTATATATACCAATTTTAACAGTTAAATTAATGGTTCATCACAATGCCTTATATGAGATAATTAACAAATAAAGCTAATTGAAAGATGTTGACTTATTCATATAACAAAGCACATTAATTTTTTTGTAAACATATAGCTTTATTTGTTATGTTTATTTTTGATAGAGTTAAATTAGATATCAAAACCAAATTACAACTTTTTAATTCTATGGTTGTACCTATTTTGCTTTATGGATCGGAAATTTGGGGTGTTTACAATTTCAAAGAAGTAGATAAACTACATATAAGATTTTTAAAATATTTGTTAGGAGTACGTAAACAGACACCAAATATGGCAATTTATGGGGAATTAGGGATATTTCCATTGTCTATTATTGCAAAAGAGAGAGCACTCAAATACTGGTTGAAAATTAAAAATTCTGTAAACATGCCTATTTTTAATGCTTATATTGACCAATGCAACAATGTAAATATTTCTTGTTGGGCAAGTCGAATTCATTCCATTTTAGATCACCTTGGATATTCGCATATAAGACTTAACTTCGATACAAGTATGAATTATTTTCCTCTGTTAAAAAGAACATTACGTGATCAGTTTATACAAGAATGGAATACATCGTTAGATAATATATCTAAATTAGATTTTTACAGACAATTTAAAACAACATTTAGCTATGAAACTTATTTAGATAAGATTACCAATGATATGCATAGAAAACAATTTACATGTTTAAGACTTTGTTCACACAATTTAGAGGTAGAACTAGGCAGATATAGTAGATTAGATAGAGAAAATCGTCTATGTAAAATGTGTAATCAAAATGTAACAGAAACCGAATATCATTTTCTCCTATGTTGTACAAAATACTCTCAAATTCGACAGAAATACCTTGGTAACATATCATGGCCTTCCTTGAATAAATTTAATAGTATTATGTCTTGTAACAGCAAAAAGAAACTGATTTTATTATCGAAATTTATTAAAGAAGCTTTTGAATTGCGTAAAAATACCCTTGAAACTTTAACTGTTTCATGAAAGTTTTTGTTTGTATGAATTTGTATTGTTATTATACTATTCTGTATTGTATGTCTTTGCCATACTTCATGTGTTTTCTTTGTAAATGGCCAAAGGCAATTGATTTGCTGATGATGCTAATAAATTTGAAACTTGAAACTTGTTATCCTCTATTTTAGCTTGTGTAAAAATCCAAAAGTAAAAGCTTGATGAAAAATATTCAAATTGCTGAGTAATGAAAACGAAATGTAGGTACGTAGGTACGTAGGTAGGCAGGTGCGTGCATATGTATGTAAGGGCTTTAATTTGTATAAAATGGCATATTATAGAAATTCATGATAGAAAGCAAATATCATGTGGAAAAAAAACAACGTAAATACGTATAATTTGCTCTAAATGAATAAATATAATATTATTTGCAGGAAAATAAAGTCAGAACAAGAATTAGGCCGCAAGACATGGTTGGTTGAGTACAGTGATATACAGATTCGTAAAGGACGTTTGAACGACTCGTTCCTATCAAAGTCACTCCTGACTCTCGATACAAAAGTAGGTGATCATTACTTACATAAAAGGAACTCCACTAATGTCCAAAACCTAATACAAAAGAAGGTGCTTATTACTTACATAAAAGGAACTCTACTAATGTCCAAAACCTAAGAGTATCAAATTTAAATTTCTTACATTGATCAATTAGGGGCACTTTTGAACAGAAAGATCTGCAAAAGAAAATTTGAAAATATACTCCGAAATGAATTGAAAATCGTATTTTTTGTGCTTTTCTTAAATAAGTGTGGCGAAATCATAAAACAGGTTTAAATTCATCAATCGTCATATTTAATATTTATTTAGAAATCTTGAAGTTGGTTAAAGTTTGTCGTGGTTCCTTATCATATCACTGATTTTATCATATCATTGATTGTTTTTTTATTTATTTTTTTTATTTTTTGAATTTCATTTATAAGAAGGCTGTTATACTAACATGCGGAACGCATCTATATATAGAATATTCCAATTCTGAACATGGCCTTATATATTAATTGAAGAATAAGGCAATGACTCGCCTACAGTGAAATGGCTATTATTTTTAATGAATATAGGATTTGAAGGCTATATTGTCAATTACTTATTGTAATGAGCAATTTTAATTCTGTCAATCACAGTTTACAAAGTATCTTTAAATCATGATGGCGGGCATGAGATTCTGAGATAAATGGAGTGTTCTAAAATTAATAAAGATATCGCAGAAAGGCTAATTAACCTGTATGTCCCCTTATTAACTGTACATTCCCATGGGTTAGAAAGTTAATACCATTTTCGATTATCTCTTTTATATCAAATGGAACGAGTTAAATGGCAGCGTTTCTTTATACGTCATTAAAAGGACTGTTAATTATTAAGTTACTAAAAACATGTTCTGATTTCTATGGGAAATAACAAAACCTCGTACAAAAAGGTATAGAAAAACGCTACACGATAATGAAACTTATTTAGGTCTGATAGGGAACATATAGATTGTTTATACGATATAAAATGTCATTATGGGGAAAAGTAACAAGTTCAACAACGAAAATCTATATGTCATTATTTCTCAAATCTAAGCAGAGAAATGTGATTATCACATGATCTATGTTCGTCACTTTAATGCGTTGATTTTTACATGTTCACTCGTCACGGCTTTGTAAATAATTGACACATTTTATTATTTTTCGGCACATTTCGTCGTTATATAATTATAGTCATCGTGAGAATGCAGTATTAAATGGTATATCATAAATATTTCATTATATACATGTATATGTGACACAAACAGTTGCAAACGATAACTTGGGTAATGTTTTACGTTTAACTTTTCCACAAAAACGATGCATGTTCATCCCTTTCATTACACTTATTTATCACATACCCGTGCCGCTTTTGCGACTTCGTAAAAATGGTACTGCACGGCCGTGCATATATTTTAACGTGACGTCATTTGCGTTATACAAAAATAGCGTAAAGCAATCTTGTATACGTATCAGTATAGAGATCTGTACAAGGGAGGTAATCACTGTGAGGATTTTGAGTTAATGTTAGCGCTATTTCTTTTAATGACTTTAAACAGTCTTTATTTCGGGTATATGATATTAAGAATATCATGTTCATGTAGATTCATTACTAAATTTATTGAACTCTTTGAATATAATAATATTTAGCTCATTAGTGGCTCGCATAATATAATTTTATTCAACTCGTTCAAAAAATGCTGTAAATTTGAACCTACACTCATTTAATATTCTCTTCCCATTTTATCTCAGTCATTACACGATCCAGTCTTTATGTAGATCTAATATTGTTATTGTTTATTCATTATAATATTTGAAAAACAAAAATGTACATGTATATTTTACTTTTCTCATAAAGGAGGAACTTGCGCAGGTGTTTACTAGAACAGGGTATTGTAAAAATCAGACGGTTGCTATTAGAAAACTGCATTTACAAAACGTTGAAATTACACGCCAGATTGCTGTTGAGTTCAGACAGGTACTTCGTTTTATATCCTTTTTATTTTTTTTCACTCAATTGAATTTATTTGAATTGGTATATTATTTAAAAGGAGTGAGACAAAAAAAAAGAATTGGAGCACCACTCTAAATACCGTATTCCGGTACATACCGGACAAGACGCTTGAATGATTAAATGGTGAAATCTCGCACTTTCACCTTACGGAATGAACTTTAAAACAGCTAATTCATCTTTTCACACCGATTTATATACGATAAGGAATAAAAAATGTGAAATTCGGCAAAAAAATCATATTTGTCTATTTTGTGATCATGATTTCTGCAAGCGTCTAGAGGTACTGCTTCAATCCTGTATTGAGTTAAATCCATTTAAAAGTATCTCGTTTTTGTAGCATAATGGCATGATGAAATATGTACATCGTACACTTCTTTAAATGTTTAAAAATGAACATTTACATTTAAGACCCATTACCAGATAGGATGTGATCCCTCGGAAGCATCAATCACTACAAAATTACATTAAAATTGTAGACTCGGTCTGTACATGAGGGATAATGAAAAAGTGCAACATCCCTCACGCCCGCCCAGTTTCCAAAAAGGTTACTCATTGATTCCATAGCTGAGCTTTTTTTTGCTTCTTTTTGCATTTTTTGGCAATTAATAAAGTTTATATAGTGATTTAGTTTTTTGAATAGAAGTCAAAATACCACTTTGTTTACATTTTTCTTTCTTTATGACAAATTATGTCGCATTCAGCATTTTTTGTCTTCAGGTAAAAAAACATCTCACTTTTTAATTATTTTCCCGACTAAATACGCCTTAATTAACTAAAATTTTACAACGCAGTATTTGAACATACTCCGACCAGAACAATAGTTTTTATTCTTTTTTATGATTTTTAATGATGCTGTGCAGACAGTAAGGTCCAATAAGTAATAAGTTTAAACCTTATCACCGTAATGCATTGTATAATATGTATATGTTTACCGCAAGCTGTCACTAAAACGAATCCTTGTGGCTGAGGGGTTACCTTCACGGGTTGTAGCATCAGAATTGCAGCCGCCGTTTAACCCTGCGTGATCCTAAGAGGCGGCTTAATGGGTTCGAGTCTGTTAGCTCCAGCGGGTGAAGTGGTTTTTACCCCTGGTGTTGCTTAATGTTTGAACACTCAGTGTTAGCCAAAATAATCTTTCCTGTGTCAGCGCCATATGACGGCACCATATGACCTAAATTGTGTTGGCGAGCCGTAAAACCAAACAAACGCCATTACACTGACAAAACATGCAGTCAATATCAACACTTTTTGCCTGCTATTATTATGCTTCACGACATTTAATTGACAAGAGATGAAAATAACTAGAAATTTGACATTTTATACCAAACTAATATTAAAATATGGGGAAATCTGATCCTAATCTCATCAATGTAGAACATAAATTCAATACTGTATAAAACATTATACTTGGAATATATTTTCTTTTGGTCTAGAATGAACTTTAAATAAGCGTCACGACAAAACCAACATCCAGCATGGATCCAGACCAGCCTGCGCATCCGCGCAGTCTGATCAGGATCCATGCTGTTCGCTATCAGTCTCTCTACTTGTAATAGAGTTGGTAAGCCAACAGCATGGATCCTGATCAGACTGCGCAGATGCGCAGGCTGGTCGGGATCCATCCTTGTCGCAAACGCACTATGTTAGTTTTGTCGTGACGCGGCTCATTATGTTTATGTTTAGTCGTATAAGCAAGTCATGACTCACGAGACGTAAGCAGAACTTTAACAATTTTTTAATTAACAGTCTCATTTTTTATACAAGAATAGTCAATAAATATACACTAAATTAACACTTTCTTTTTTTTCTCACAGATGCAGCTTGCCTCTCACGGAAATATTGCAAAGTTCATTGGGGCGTGTCTGGATAATCAACACAGTATTATTCTTATGGAATATTGCCCACGTGGAAGTCTACAGGTGATTATATTTAAAGGACAGATACCTCAAGCCCTTTTGTGTTTTATATTGTAATTAATAATATAGACAGTTCAAAAGATCACTCTGTGGAATATTTCCTGCTTTAATATACATGTATTAAACTATGTTTCGATATAACCGGCAACAAAATCTAACCACCTCATTGGTTTCTTAAAGGGACTTCACTGAGGTGTTTTACATGACGATTCAGAAAATAAATGTTCCATTTGATGCAGGTCTAGACCAATAACGTGCGTGCAAATTTTAGATTATTCGACCAATCCTTTTTTCCCAGAATAATTATTCTTATTGTGAAGAATGACAAAAATTGAAAAGCGTTGCAACGGGCTAAGATTAGCACAAAAACGATTTTCAATTTAATCTGAGTATAACTCTTAATTAACTTTTTCACATCTTTCTGTTTTAAGTGTCCTTAATTGTTGATCTATGTGTGAAATTCGAATTTTATTTTTTGAGGCTTTTTGGACCTCAGTTGGAAGGCTGAAGGATGGCATGAAAAAATGTGCCCATAGTAGACCAATTCACTTTAAGGGATGGCATGAAAAATGTGCCCATTGCAGACCAATTCACTTTAAGGGATGGCAAGGAAAATGTGCCCATTGTAGATCAAGTCACTTTAAGGGATGGCAAGGAAAATGTGCCCATTGTAGATCAATTCACTTTAAGGGATGGCAAGGAAAATGTGCCCATTGTAGATCAAGTCACTTTAAGGGATGGCAAGGAAAATGTGCCCATTGTAGATCAATTCACTTTAAGGGATAGCATGGGAAATGTGCCCATTGCAGACCAATTCACTTTAAAGGATAGCATTGGGCATACGCTTGTGAAAATGACGTATATTAGCTATGAATGAAACAAACACCTTATATTATCATCAGATAATTACGATACATGGTGATATAAAATGTTGTTTATTTATTTGTTTATTTCATCAACAGGATATGTTACAAAACGATAGTATAGAACTAGATTGGGCATTCAGATATTCGCTCATCAACGACATAATTAAGGTAACATTTTCATGAGATTTCTGTTATTTATGTATAAACTTAATTAATTACGTAAGAAGTTAATTAATTTACAAATTAAAGCAATTTTTTCTAAAGAAATTATCTGAACATTTATGGATTCTTAAATTTCATTGCATGTGTTCGAATAATTGTAAACTGAAATTAAATCAAAATTAGAATCGTAAATTTTGTATAATGTTTTTAATGTTTTTATTTATAGTTAATATTTAAATGTCTTTGTTGGTGAGTTGTTCTTGATGACGATGTTAAAGGAAATTAATTCAGGATTCGTTTTGTCGTTCGTTAACTACAACTTTGCGATTGAAGGTCACACACCTCATTAGTATATTTCAGTTTAATAGTTCTTGAAAAATATCATTTACATTTCAACAACACTGTTATTTCCTGTAAGACGACTTCTTGTTTGCAAATTAATATGAAATGATTCTGTAAGGAAATTTTATAAAGCACATAAAACTTTACATGAATGCTTTTATAGTGACATATAGGAGTTAATTATAACATATTTACAAAATTCAATGCCAAGGTCATCACATAAGAAAAAAGATCTAAATTTAAATGCTTAACTTATTAAGACTTATGAGCATGACATTGACCTTCAGAACAACGCCAGATAGAGATTGTTTTAAGGTATAGAAAGGAAGGAATATTAAAATAATCACAAGAATGGAAAATACCAGTTACGCACAAATTTAATGCCAAGACTTAAAAGCCCTTTTAGCCCGAAAAATGATATTATTTGTATTTTCTAATAATTTATATTTTGGCGTTCTGTAAAAGTTTCTAAAGTCATACGTTTTGCTATATTATTACTGAATGAACGTTTACATTTTTGTCAAAAGTTAGGTTACAGTGATGTTTTGTATGGAAGACAAAATGCCGCTGTATTTACGGTTTGCTTCTATTATAACAAATCCGTTCACAACCAACACTAATTTTTTCATATATTAATTATCTAATATGCTCTTATACCATTACATAAACATTATTATAATTTCCATATTTGCCGTGCATTTATATTAAAATAAAACATTATAATAATAATAATTATATTTGCAGTGTATTTAGACCAAAATACGAATATATTTTTGGCCGAATTTATAAATGAAGATTTGTCTTTCGTTATGACCATCAAACATTATTTAATAACAACAACAACAGATCGACACAATGGTGGTTATTTTAAGATAATTTGAGTCCATTGACATTTGACATAAACTAGAAATAAAGACAAAAACCACGTTACATAATGGTGGTCATTTTAGTATCACAGTTTAAAATTGTTTTACTATTTAGGAGAGAAGATGTGTAAGCGGCCGGATAGCTTAGTCGGTAGAGCCGCGAAACGGTATTTCAATGGTTTGGGGTTTAAGTGACGGTCAGGCTGCACATTAAGATTATTCATTTATACATGTATATTGTATATTATATCATTATAGGGAATGATTTATTTACACTACAACAGTCCTATTCACGTGCATGGTCGCCTCTCGAGCACGAACTGTGTAATTGACAGTAGATTTGCTCTCAAGCTGACCGACTATGGTCCAAAAAGTCTGCTTCTTAAAGACAGAGCAGAGGAAAGAAGAGTATCTCAACTTGCACGTACATTTAATAGTGGAAGTAAGTTTTCCGTCCCGTCAGATTGTTTGTCATTTATTGAAATATGCAAACAACTATATGAGTACATGTTACCTCACTATGTTATTATGTTATAATATGTATTATGCATGTATATGTATATTTGTTAAATCATTTGTAAATGAATTTTTTATGGATGATATGTAATATTTAAAAGAAGTGTTTGTCAACCAAACAAATTATATTATAATACTGCACGTTTGTGACGTCGCTTTTCATTGGATAATCGTGACGTTTATATAGTTTTATATACACGGCTGTTGTCGATTCATGAAGAAATCCTACTTTTTTCTCTAAAAAAATAATGTTTGCTGTATTATAAATTCGTTATAAAGATTGTTGACATGTTATATGGCCGTATATAAACGGCTGTTTGCAATATAACCCTCGCCTGGCGGCTCGGGTTATATTTACAAACAGCCGTTTATATAGGGCCATATACATGTAACCTGTTAACGATCTATATAACTAATAATATAAACGTCACGATTATCCAATGAAAAGCGACGTTACAAACGTGCAGTATTATGAAGAGCCATAAAACCTGTAACTAATATCATGAACTTTTTAAGAAAGTTATTTTATAATTCATAAAATTGCAGTACTACAGCGAGTTAGTACTGATAAATATTTACATAGAATCATTCAACTCAAAGGTTGTTGTCATCATATAAGATGCATTCTGGTGATTTCAGAGTTGCTATGGACAGCACCAGAACATCTGTGTTTGACTCCCGGGGGTGTCATCGGCTCGTCACAAAAAGGCGATGTTTATTCTTTCGCCATCATACTTCAAGAGATTGCAATGAGAGCAGGGCCCTTCGAGGGTAACTCGCAAGATGTAGATGGTAATGTAACAGAAATAAATTATTTGTTCTCATTTGTAACTTATCCCTATTCTTTTAGCTTTGACATTCTATTTCATTTTTGAACACCTATTTAAAGTTAATATCATTAATGTTTCTTTTTCTGTTCCGGTAAACAACACTATGTAAAATTTTGCTTTTTACCATCGCAAGGAAACAGCTGAATTAGAGAAATTCACCAAATCTTATTTTAAATTTCATGCTGTAACAGTCAGTATTTATCTTAAAGGAACTCCATCCATGTCAAAAAGCCTGAAAACATAAAAATTGAATTTCATAAATTGATCGGCCCGGGCACTTGAATAAAATTACGAAAAAGATTACTAAGAAACATACTCAAAAATGAATTGAAATCTTATTTTTGTGCTATTTTCAGTCCGAATTGAGTGAAAAGCCTTCTAACGCTTTTAAATTTTAGGTAATTTTCCACAATTAGAATAATTATTCTGAAAATATAGAGCGAGCGAATGATCTGAATTTTGCACAAAAGTTGTTGGTTGGTCTAGAACTACATCAAATGGAATCTCGAGAAATTATTTCCAGTCCCGTCATGTAAAAAAAAACTCAGTGGAGTCCCTTTAATTAAACGCTGTTAAAATGTAACTTGCAAAAGAAAAAGCTTAATGTGAAATATTATTGTCTTTGGTGATTTTAATATCAGTCTGCAATTTTGTAAAACTGAGGATGGTTCCTTACAACAGCAATGGTAAATTGCATGTACTTACCTTGAATATAAAAAACAACAACATTGAAATATTGTTTGCTTTTCTTTATTTTAGAAATATTAAAAATACTCGCCGATAACAATGGAGATATTGTGCGACCAGTTGTCCCTCCAGATGCATGCTCGTCAGCCCTGACCTATATGATGAAAAATTGCTGGCAGTCAAACCCACTAGATAGACCTTCATTTAATGAACTCGATGAATCTTTCAGAAAAATGCGAGTGTAAGTAAAAAAACATTAACAGTGGAATATTATTTTTGGAATTCAATATGCAACGATCAATGCTTAAAGTGAATTGGATTATACAGAATTTACGTCAGAAGTTATAAGCTTATAGACACATTTTCAAATTACTTTTTGTTTTCATTTTGCTACTTTTCTGACAAATTATCTCACAATTATTATGCTCCCCGAAATATTTCGGGGGAGCATATAGTCGCCGCCTTGTCCGTCCGTCCGTCTGTCCGCTTTTCTTGTCCGGGACATAACTTTGAAACAACAAGAGGTATCAACATAAAACTTTGTAGGTTGATAGATATCATTGAGTAGGTGTGCAGCACACAAGAACTGTAACTCTGCTTTGCCTAATTTTTGAATTATTCCCCTTTGTTTATTTTTACACTTTGAACTTTGTCCGGGACATAACTCTAAAACTATAAGAGGTATCAACATGAAAATTTGTAGGTATATAGATCTCATTGAGTAGGTGTGCAGTGCACAAGAACCGTAACTATGCATTGCCTAATTTTTGAATTATTCCCCATTGTTTATTATCCCCCGCCGAAAAATTTCGGCGGAGGATATAGAAATAGTCTCCATTCGTCCGTCCGACCTTCCGTCCTTCCGTCCATCCGTCCGTCCTTCCGTCCGACATTTTTGTCCGGAGCATATCTCTAAAAGTATTTGAGTTATCAACTTGAAACTTCATAGGTGGATAGACCTCATTGAGGAGGAGTGCAGTGCACAAGAATGATAACTCTACCTTGCATGATTTTTGAGTTATTGCCCTTTGTTATTTTTCAAAATTGATTTTTGTCCAGATCATAACTCCAAAAGCCTATGAGATATTAACATGAAACTTCATAGGTGCATAGATCTCACTCAGGAGGTGTGCAGTGCACAAGAATGATAACTCTACCTTTCATAATTTTTGAGTTATTGCCCTTTGTTATTTTTCATACCTAATTTTTCACCTGAGTGGAGCATAACTCAAAAAGTGTTTGAGATATCAACATGAAATGTCATAGGTGGATAGATCTTATTGAGGAGGAATGTTGTGCGCAAGAATGATAACTCTTCCCTATACAATTTTTGAGTTATTGCCCTTTGTTTTTTTTTCATGCTATTTTGTCCAGAGCTTATCTCAAAAAGTATTTGAGGTATCAACTTGAAACTTCATAGGTGGATGGATCTCATTGAGGAGGAGAGCAGTGCTTAAGAATGATTACTCTACCCTGCATTATTTTTGAGTTATTGCCCTTTGTTATTTTTCAAAATTAATTTTTGTCCAGAGCATAACTCAAAAAGCCTTTGAGATATCAAAATGAAACTTTATAGGTGCATAGATCTCACTCAGGAGGTGTGCACTGCACAAGAATGATAACTCTACCTTTTATAATTTTTGAGTTATTGCCCTTTGTTCTTTTTCATACTTAATTTTTCAATTCAATTTTTTTCTCAAAAAGTATTTGAGGTATCAACTTGAAACTTCATAGGTGGATAGATTTTACTGAGGAGGGATGCAGCACACAAGAATGATGACCTACCCTGCATTAATTTTCAGTAATTGCCCTTTGTTATTTTCAGCCATCAGTATTCACATAGGTTTCAAATCTGTAATCACTATAGCCATCAGTTTTCATTACCAAAAGACCTCTTAAAATGGAATTATTCCGCTCTACTACATATACATTCTTCCAATGAGCAAACACATTCGGCGGGGGATGGCCATGTTGACATGGCTCTTGTTATACTTTGAACTTTGTCCGGGACATAACTCTAAATGTATAAGCGGTATCAACATAAAACTTTGTAGGTAGAAAGATCTCATTGAGTAGGTGTGCAGTGCACAAAAACCGTAACTCTGCCTTGCCTAATTTTTGAAATATTTCAATTTGTATATTTTTACACTTTGAACTTTGTCCGGGACATAACTCTAAAACTATAAAGGGTATCAACATGAAAATTTGTAGGTAGATAGATATCATTGGATAGAACTGCAATGCTTAAAGAACCTTAACAAAGCCTTGTCTAATTTTAAAGTTATTGCCCATTGTTCATTTTTTACACTTTGAATTTTACCCGGGACATAACTCTGAAACTATAAGAGATGTCATCAGGAAACTTTCTAGATAGGTAGATCACATAGAATAGAAGTGCAGTGTAAAAAAAAACATAACTCCGCCATGCCTGATTTTGGAGTTTTTGCCTTTTGTACATTTTTTATTCTTTCCTGTGTCCAAAACCTTCTCGGGGAGCATCACCCGGTTCAACCGGTTCTTGTTTCTACTTTCTCCAGGTAACCAGCATCTAACATGCTCTAAAACCAGTACTTAAACGAACATGCTCTTAAACCAGTACTTAAACGTTATAAGATTCGTGTTTGTCCTTTATAAAAAAAATAAAAATGTATTGTTTCTGAGCCATAATGTGCCTTTAATAATTGATAATTTCCGGGAAAAAAACCCAAAAAGGTTCACCCTGGTAGACTAACATACATCTTGATACCTCAAAATCATGTTACTTGTTACTTCAGAGGTCAAACGACGAACATCATGGACAATTTGCTACAACGTATGTCAAACTATGCCGACAATCTAGAGGCACTCGCAGCTGAAAGAACAAAGGCGTATCTAGATGAAAAACAGAAAGTAGAGGAACTTTTACATCGACTCTTACCACCGTGTGTATAACCTTCCACCATTTTTTCATACGGCTATATATTACCAAATACAGAATGTTTAAATTTCATATTATATTTGTAAGGGCAAAGTTTCTCAAAACATACCTATAGATATCTATGGTAGGGAAAACTAAAGAGTAATATATATAAATTGGGCATGATTTTAATTTATAAAAGTCCCTATTATCATAGTGTCTTCGATTTAATGATAAGTAATTACATATTCTATGACAAGTATCCCAGCAAAATCAAAGTTGGATCAAATTGAATACATGCCACGACGTCGAAATCGTAAATACAACGTTGAAATATGTTGTATTTGCGACTTGGAATCAACAAGTTGGAATTACGTCGGTAGGATGTCAAATTTCAGTAGAATCTCACAGAGTAGTCTTGATTGAGTAATCTCCTATGTTCGAATTTACAAACCCTGTAAGTGGTATATTTCAATTTTATTTTTAATAGATCCGATTGATTAATTGATTACCATTAATTGCTGCTTCGTCTATGGATTGTTGTAGTAAAACTGAATATTTTCTTTTATTTCAGATCGGTTGCTAGGCAACTTCAATCTGGACAACCTGTATCACCAGAAACGTTTGATTGTGTCACAATTTATTTCTCTGATATTGTAGGATTCACTACAATTTGTAGCAAAAGCTCGCCAATTGAGGTATTCACACGTTTTCAGTTAATAAACTGCACATAAACAAAGTCAAAGCTTAACTATGTAAAGTTGTATCTTATGAAATATCTTTTTTTAAGTATATCAACAGCTAAATTATATTGTTGTCATAATTCAAACCAATTCAAACCGATTTCTAAAAACAATTGTAACATAACATTGTCTCTTTCTTCTAACACGCATTAACATTGTACGTTCACAGAAATTTTTTTTAGAAACAAAATACGAATTTGCTGTTCTAAGTAGAGTTTCAACTATTCGACAGTATTTCGTGCTTTCGCCAATCGCCTTTTTGGCAATTTCTTGCATATTTGTTGTTTGTTTTTTTTCAAATGAGAACAATATTTATTTCAGTAGAAATGTAGATTTATACACTTATTTAGCAGCGTGATAACTGTACTTTTATTGATGATATGAATAGAATAAATCACAGTGCCTCTACACTGATGTTTTCAAAAGAAAATTAAACCTTGATAACTTAAAATTAGAATTTTTACATAGATCTGTCAGCTCATTCAGTCTGGGCACTTTAATCAGAAAGTAATGGAAACGTTGCAATGCTTTACAAGTTTGGATCATTTTTTTCACAATTATAATAGTTATTCTGGAAAAACGGAGTAAACGAATGGAATAATTCTCCATACTTAAATTTAATGAAATAACCATCAAGTGTAAAGATATTGAAAACCGTTCTAGTGGCCATACATGTATAAGAGTAAAACTTCCAATCGTGATAATAATTATTAAGATGCTTTTACATTTACTGATGATAGATATTCTTGTTTTTTATGGATATATCACCTATTTTTTCCCAACATAACTTTAAAATTTATATGTTTATTTATTAAAGGTTGTAGATCTTCTGAATGACCTGTACACCGCTTTTGATAATGAAATAGACAGATTTAGAGTATATAAGGTAAGTTCAAACAATGAACCTTCTGAATGACCTCTACATCGCCTTTGGTACTGAAATAGACGAATTGGGAGCAAATAAGAAGTGTTCAATGAAATAACTTCAATGGTGGTGCCTTTGATATAAAATTAGATAAATTAAGAGTATAGAAGGACCATTTAAATAAAAAAGATAATTTTAGTGTACAAAGGGTAGATTCAGTTATTGTAATCTCAATCCAAAAGTCGAGGTTTAATGACGGTAGTTTACACGCTCTTGATTATGAAATATATAAATTTAGAGTATACTGAGTATGCTCAAATTTGGCAATCTCGAGCAAACAAGTCGACCCGGCATCATTTTGTTATTCTGTTATCATTTTAGTTTGGGGCATCAAGCAATTGAGCACGTAGTTCTGAATTAAAACCATATTCTGTATAACAAATGAATAAAATATTTAATGTTATCGATAAATTAATAGTTTTTTTAACATCATAAAATTCTAAATGAAATATTTTTCATAAAAGTGGCAAAATGTAAACAAAGTACTATTTTGACTTCCATGCAAAATACTATTTCAATATGACAGTGCTTGTTGCCAAACAGCAGCAGAAGTTGAAATTGTTCAAGTATTAATTGGCCTATGATTAACTTTTTGAAATCTATGTCAGGTACACCAAAAATAAAAAGCTTTTGAAAAAAAAAGAAAAAAAAAGAAGAATTTCTGAGGCATAGTGGGCATTTAAACATTTATAAGCGCGAACACTAACACCATTTTTGTTTTACTAGCCCAAATTACAAAAATATATCTATCTTGATCACAAATAGATACATTCAACAACAAAAAGATAGATAAATACATAATTTTTCATTGAACATTTTGGTCATTTTGCAGGTAGAGACTATCGGAGATGCTTACATGTGTGTTTCCGGTTTACCAGAAAGAATTGGAACGTATCACGTGACCGAGATATGCAACATGTCGTTAGTTATCTTAAACACCGTAAAACACTTTACAATCAGGCACATGCCAATGCAAAAACTAGAAGTTAGAATTGGGGTACATTCAGGTATTTAATATGATAATTTTCTAAATATTACCCAATAAGATTCCTTCTATCACCAATGCATGTAAAGAGTACATACTCAGTAGATATACAAATATTTTTGCGCGGTATTTTATAATAAAACTAGATTTGATTTTATATAATTACAACTGGATTCTAGTATCTAGTTGATTGTTCTGGTAACATATTTTGTATTTGAAAGAGACTTATACTAGCATCCATGTTATTATTTGTATAAACTGTAAATTATCCTAAAATCTGAAAATCCCTTTCATAAAGGAATTTTAGGAATGAATTTGCAGCTGACTATCTATGTTTTTTTACTATTTATTTGTTTAGGACCAGTCGTAGCAGGGGTGGTTGGTCTGACAATGCCGAGATATTGTTTGTTTGGGGACACTGTGAATACCGCATCTCGCATGGAATCTACGTCAGAAGGTAGCTATGTTTTCTAGAAAGCACTCCAGTCACCTCATTGATTTACACCATTCCAGAATAATGTACATTATAATGCATTTGCCAGAGTCATTTAATGTTGCATAAGTAGATGTTAACAAAAAAGTATACAAAATATAATCAAATACTACAATAACCATGCAATAACAATAACATCATTTTATTAGTCCCCTACCGGTTTACCGGAGGGGACTTTAGGTTTACCCTCCGTCCGTCTGTCCGTCCGTCTGTCCGTCCGCACTCACAGGAGAGTAATTATGTGGCTAGAGGGACAATAGGTAACTGTTCTTTCTCTTTGATGTCATTCATTCCGTAATGCTTTTATGTGGCTATTTTCTTTTGTGTGGCTAAAAAGAACAATAGAGAGAACAATAGAGTAGCCACATAATTACTGTCCTGTGAGAACTGTCCGTCTGTCTGTCAGTCCGTCAGTCCGTCCGTCCGTCCACAAAACTGGATCCCGCGATAACTTGAAAAGTACTGAAAATATTTTTATGAAACTTGGTATATGGATAGATGGTAGTATGGAGATTATGCACGTCCTTTTCTTTTCTTCCTATGTTGAAAATTCTGGTTGCTATGGCAAGAAATAGACTGAAAATATGGCAAATTTTACACATAAACTGGATCCAGTGATAACGCAAAAAGTACTGGAAATATTTTTATGAAATTTGACATATGGGTAGATGGCAGTCTTGAAATTATGCACGTCTTTTTCTTTTCTTCCTATGTTGCAAATTCAGGTTGCTATGGCAACACATAGACTGAAAATATGGCAAATTTTACACATAAACTGAATCCAGTGATAACTCAAAAAGTACTGGAAATATTTTTTATTAAACTTGACATATGGGTAAATAGCAGTCTTGAGATTATGCATGTCTTATCTGTTCTTCCTATTTTGAAAAAATATCAGTTGCCTTGGCAACAAATAGGCTTAAAGCATGGCAAATATAACAATATTTGTGATTAGTCAAAAAGAGCTGAAAATTTTTATGAAATTGCATATTTAATTCAAGAGTTATTTCCTCTTTAAGAATTTTGCTTTTAAAATGTTATATTTTGGTAACAGGGATGTTTCAAATATTAACTTTAGAGTGTCCTTCAGTCCGTCTGTCTGTCTGTTCATAAAAACTGTTTCCTGTGATCACTTTTAAAGAACTTTTCCAACAAATTTACTTAAAATAGAGAAAAATTGAAACATTAGTGAATGGCCAATGGCCCTTCAGAATGTTGATGGGGTTCTAACCAATAGGGGACTTATGGATTGCTTGCAATACTATGATAATTGCTTGTTTTATTTATTTTGTATAAGAAGGCCACCGGTCTATTATACATATGCAATACCAGTAATGTACACTGTTCTAGAGAATTGCACCAAAGTATTTTATAGAAGTAAAACTTTTACATAGTGAAAATAGCATAATTCATATACTATTGTATGAATAAATGTATAAATAAATGCATAAATAAATGTATAAATGCCTTAAATACATTGAAATCAAATTTCAAACTAATTGTTAAGTCATATGTTTTCCATTTAGACATAAAAGCAGAAAAAATCTTTACATTTAATAGCATTAACGTAAGAAGTGAAAACATCAGTTTGAAATACGAACAAAGCGTCACAATTAACAATATGTTTGAAATGTAAACAATTTTAATTTCTAAGTTTTAAAACATATTTCTTATTATACTTAATCAAACCACGGTATAAATACGAATACATCATTATATATTTCTCTTCCACTAGCTGAACCTTGTCTGCCTTTTTCTTTTAACGTTTGACAATAATTAATGCATTCAACAAGGTAATTATATTTCCAAAGTAAACTATTTTATTCAAATAATCATTGTCTTATTTCCAAAGTAAACTAATCTATTCAAATAATCATGTTAACTAATTTATTAAAAAAATCATTGGCTTTTTTCTGAAGTAAACTAATTAATTCAAATAATCATTTTCTTATCTCTCAATTGCAGCATCTAGAATACAACTATCCAGTGTCTCAAAAAGATTGTTAGAGGAATTCCCAACATACAACATAAAGGAACGAGGAGAAATCGAAATTAAGGTAAGGGAGATAATTGATGTAAAGAGAAAATATTACAGAAAGGGCCGAGAGCTTGTATTTTTAAATCAACTATTATTTGAATTGTTATAGTGTAATTAGTGTAATAAGAATGTGTTGCACATGCTGTCATGTCTTAACCCATTACCAGATATATACGCCTTTCTACGCCTTTTTCACCCCCCCCCCCTTTTAGTCGCCTCAAATGGTGAAAAAATGCCTTATTTAAGCCCCCAACACTTGTTTTTGTTTGAGAAATGTTGTTTAAAAAAGTGACCACTTTTTCGGCGCGGCCCCCCAGCCAAAAGATACATCAGGGGGTTGCCAGAAGGGGGATGTGCCCCTTTCTGTTTGGGGGGTTTGGCAGTCCCCCTCATCGCCAAGAAATTTTGGACTTTTGAGAGGCTAAAAATGACCCCAGATCGATCATAAGGTAACGTGTTATCAACGCTGAAAAGCATTTGACTCTATCTCAATCCATTGAGAAGTTGCAGCACTTTGAAATCAATTTTGATGGAAAAAATCAACACAAAATAGTGATTTTTGGCAATTTTGAGATGTCCCCTCGTTGCCATGGTGGCTAGTAATTTAAGCCTGAGCATGTTGTTACAAAGGCAATGGTCCAGTCAACATTTGCGCCAAGTTTGATTAGCATTGAAGCAGTTTTTATAGTTTTATAGCAATTTGAACTTGTAATGGGAGCCTTTTCAATGAAAACAGCCATTTTTCACAAAATGCTCATGGGGTAATGGGTTAATATTGAAAGAAATGAGTCAAAGACAGAAACGGCCGGGTTGCATTTGTATTACAAATATCATGATGCTGTGATGTTACGAAAAAAAAATTACCACTGACCATAAATGTCGAAAATTTAACTAAGTCAGTAAACAGGAAGTGGATGAGCAACAGACCTGAAATAATATCCCAAGGTATGGAACTACATGTCAATGCTGTATGCTAAATATCAAGAGGCTGTGATAGGTTGTTGTTGAGAAAACTGTTACGAAAATTTCCTACCATTGACCATTAATGTCGAAAATTTAACTAAGTCGATTAACAGGAAATGGATGAGCAACAGACCTGAAATCGAATCCCACATTATGGGACCTTGTGTTAATGATGTATGCAAAATATCAAATAGCTGTGATTAGTAGTATCTGAGAAAACTGTTAAGAAAATTTCCTACCATTGACCATTCATGTCAAAAATTTAACTAAGTCGATTAACAGAAAAAGGATGAGCAATAGACCTGAAATAGAATCCCACATTATGGGACCCTGTGTTAATGATGTATGCAAAATATCAAAAGGCTGTGATTAGTAGTATCTCAGAAAACTGTTAAGAAAATTTCCTACCATTGACCATTCATGTCAAAAATTTAACTAAGTCGATTAACAGGAAAAGGATGAGCAATAGACCTGAAATAGAATCCCACATTATGGGGCCCTGTGTTAATGATGTATGCAAAATATCAAAAGGCTGTGATTAGTAGTATCTCAGAAAACTGTTAAGAAAGTTTCCTACCATTGACCATTCATGTCAAAAATTTAACTAAGTCGATAAACAGGAGGTGGATGAGTGACAGACCTGAAATCGAATCCCACAGTATGGGACCACGTGTCAATGCTGTATGCCAAATATCAAGAGGCTGTGATAAGTAGTTGCTGAGAAAACTGTTAAGAAAATTTCCTACCATTGACCATTCATGTCAAAAATGTAACTAAGTCGATTAACAGAAAAAGGATGAGCAATAGACCTGAAATAGAATCCCACATTATGGGACCCTGTGTTAATGATGTATGCAAAATATCAAAAGGCTGTGATTAGTATGTATCTGAGAAAACCGTTAAGAAAATTTCCTACCATTGACCATTCATGTCAAAAATTTAACTAAGTCGATTAACAGGAAAAGGATGAGCAATAGACCTGAAATAGAATCCCACATTATGGGACCCTGTGTTAATGATGTATGCAAAATATCAAAAGGCTGTGATTAGTAGTATCTCAGAAAACTGTTAAGAAAGTTTCCTACCATTGACCATTCATGTCAAAAATTTAACTAAGTCGATAAACAGTAGGTGGATGAGTGACAGACCTGAAATCGAATCCCACAGTATGGGACCACGTGTCAATGCTGTATGCCAAATATCAAGAGGCTGTGATAAGTAGTTGCTGAGAAAACTGTTACGAAAATTTCCTACTATAGACCATTAATGTCGAAAATTTAACTTATTCGATTAACAGGAAGTGAATAAGCTACAGACCTGAAATCGAATCCCACGGTATGGGACCCTGTGTCAATGCTGTATGCTAAATATCAAGAGGCTGTGATTAGTAGTTACTGAGAAAACTGTTACGAAAATTTCCGACCATTCACCATTAATGTCGAAAATTTAACTCAGTCGATATACAGGAAGTGGATGAGTGATAGACCTGAAATCGAATCCCACAGTATGGGGCCACCTGTCAATGCTGTATGCCAAATATCAAGAGGCTGTGATGAGTAGTTGCTAAGAAAACTGTTACGAAAATTTCCTATCATTGGCCATTAATGTCGAAAATTTAACTCAGTCGATTAACAGGAAGTGGGTGAGTGACTGATCTGAAATCGAATTCCACAGTATGGGACCACGTGTCAATGCTGTATGCCAAATATCAAGAGGCTGTGATAAGTAGTTTCTGAGAAAACTGTTACGAAAGTTTTTCCGCGCCCGCCCGCCGCCCGCCCGCCCACCGCCAATCATTCACCATACTATAACCCGGGTTTGCACAACTGCAACCGGCCAACAAGAATAACATAAAAATGATATAATGAAGTGTATTACATGTGATCCCTTTAAAGAAATAATGATAATCTGAGAAACAAGTTGTGAAATGTATGACTTATAAAGCTTTGGCGTAAAATCAGATTTTGATTGACAGACATACATCATATTACAAACATTGATTCTATAGAATAAGATAATCTTTTATAAAGGTAAAGAGAGAGAAAATATTCCTCAAAACGTGTATGTATGCTGTTTCCATTCATTGGCTCAAGCAATGTTACTTTTAAGGCGTAGAACCAACCTTTCTTTGTACTGTAAGCACTTTACTTCGTCACATTTAAATTAAGAAACATTGAATTAAAGGGAAAATAAAATTTTGAATGGAGTAGATTACTTTCTTGTTTACTATAGTTTAAAACATTTGGGTCACGTGGGTAAATGTTGCCAACGTAATATTTAAAAAAAATGGCTTGATAAACATGTTTTTTGTTTTTTTTTTATTTCAGGGTAAAGGTCAAATGACGACATATTGGTTAGAGGGTTGCGACAGGAAAGAGAGCGTTATTGCTCCTGGAGGAGTCATGTATTAAACAATTACATATCCGGATAAACCATGGCCACAAACGTGCTATATCAAACCATATTAACTTATCTCAAAAGTTTAATAATAAAATGATGTATATTCTTTACGGAAGATTTTTCTTTTAATGGGCATTGTTTTGTTGTTTGGAGTTATAATATTCAAGTAGACTTTACAAAATAGTGATTAAAACACAAACAAGTGTAAATACTCTACAACTCCAAAAATGACTAGACATGTTACTGAGCATGCGCAATATGCATGTATTTATCATCTTCGACAAATGAGAGTGTATCATTTTCGTTCTTGACTATCTATTTGTTGATTTTTGATTATTTGTTACAAGAATTTGGGTGGCCCTTTTTTAGTTTACTCGCATTTCAATTGCTTCTTTTGTTTAAACGAATCGCTTATTAATTTATCTTTGTCAGTCCTTTAGAATACTACCACCACTTAATTTATTTTTTAAATATTATTCTAATTTGTTGATTTTGACGGTGCAAATTTAGTATTCTGAATTTGTTTTCTTTACGAGTTTGTATAACAAAGTAGGAAAGCTCTTGCCATTGGTGACGAGTTTGATGTCTTATGTTATAAAGGTAATTTTGGCATCAAACTGGACACATACTAGGAAAATTACAGAACAATGTATACCCAAAAGAGAGTACCAAAAAGTAACTGTCAGTTTCACTGTTTATATGGAAAAATAAAACTTATAAGCAGCGTTTTCTGGCCGTTTATTTATCTTTTTTTCATTTTTACAATTTGAATAGCAGGATATCATGCTAGAACATAAAATACAAAGAATAAAACTAAGAATCAAATACTTTTTCCCCATTGTTGTTATAAATTAAGACAAAAAATAAAAAAACAACGTTAAGTTAACCCAGCTAGGTTACGGAACGTAGGTGTCTACTCAAGTGCCCGTTCCAAAAACAATTAAAATTGAACACTTGCCTATCTATGTATGTTTAATATAGTCACAATAAAGTCCGACAAAATGCAATATAGATTATTTAAATAGTTTATGTGAATTGGTTTTCATTTTAAAGGACCATTATGCCCCAGATATGCTTTTATTTTTATTTCACGAAAGCTTGTTTTTTATCTTAGGGTTCTGTTATAGTTTCCAAACATTTATTTATAGGCCAATTACTTGAACCATCTTTTGGTTCTATTGCTTTTTGGAAATTCGTACAGTTACAGTAATTTAGTATTTTGTATGGAAGTTATATTAACTGTGTTTACATTTTGCTACTTTTATGACAAATGCTTTTTCATTCAGTACTGTTTTTTTACAATAGGGGTGAGCATCTAACTTACTCTAACAACACTATTTTAACGTTGAAAAACTCTTATTTGCCTGTTCTAAAGATGGAAAAAAATATTATTTTCTGAGGCATAATGTGCCTTTCATTAGTAAGATACATTATACGTTTAACAATAAATCTCAACATATCTTGTGCAATGTACTGGTAATACTGTGATATTGTTTGCTATTTTTGTAATGTGTAATTTGTTATATATTATTGTTAATGAAAAATGAAATCATTACGTAACATAACGACCAAACAGGGTAAGTATTCGTCTGTTTTTATTTAAAAAAAGCTCACTAACGGGCCGGTATACTGATTTTTCTTTTATCATATACGGTTTAAAGATATACTATGCTCAATATTAATTTTGGTTTTGATAATTACTACACAGTCTCTTTGTAAAATAAAATAAACATGTTTTGACTTCATAGAAAGTAGATATATTATGTTTAAAATTAAACACACTTTACGTGGTCACCATATGAATACCTAATGTCATTAAGAAAACTTGCTTTTTTTAAAGAAAAGATCAAAGTTACTTGACCCTTAAAAGGAAACGCGGCTTCCCGTACAGTTTATTCATTCTTTTATTCAATTTAGACATAATCAATTAGAATTTCATGGATTTCAATAAATTTATGTGATTAAAATATTTTACTCAATGATTAGCATAAAAATATGATTTCAGTGAAAAGAGAACGAAAAACATATTTTACTTTAAATAAATAAAAATGATCAAGAAATGTAACTGGCAGAATAATCGCCTTTTTTAACTTTATACTTAATCGACGATGCAAGGGGCAAGTATACTTTACGGAGGCATTGGAATCGTTATAATGAAGTGCTGCTATTATATCCTGTTTATTTAAAGAATAAAATTAAAGAATTTAGAATGGTCAGAACTAAGACATAACAATGCTCAAATTCTTTAACTTCTTTTTTACACTGACCTCTAGTTATATATTTTTCCCTTTAAAGATGCAAAACCTTTATTTTTCACATGTTTTTTATGTTTTATTTATATATATCTTTTTTGTTTATATTGTACTTGTTGACCTTGAAAAAAAACCCATTTGATTGATTTTCGTTGCTTTTAAGTGACGTTTGCTACGTGTTTATTTCATTTCAATGTTCACTTGATAATATTTTTACTTTTTTAATACATTTTGATAATTTTCATGAAAGTAAGCATGAATCTGGAGACATGCTTTATATTTTTTACTCAAAATTTGCATACTATTTCTCATTGCAAAGCATTAAAATATTCTTGATATTTTTGAAAAGCATTTTAAGAATCAGTCACATTTTGAAGTAGTGACTCATATTTCATTTTATTTTGGTATAGGTCATACACCAATATAAGTATAAATGTTTTGTTATCTTCCTTTTTTACAGTCACATGTTTTTTGGGGGGTATTTGTTTTTCATAGAGTATTTTTAAATCAAAATGGCGGACATTATTTATAAAAATTCGTTTCTTTTTCATGGTTTGGTGCTCATTTACATTTGCTTTAACGTTATTTGATCGTTATACAGACTGTACTTGATTTTGTTTGTACATTTATTGTTATTTATTTTGTATAGAATAAATTTCTTAAATTGGTTTGCCTTTTTTCTTTTTTTCCATTCCGTCTTTCCTATTTTAAACATTTAAAAACTTTTCATCTTAAATGAATTGAAACTAAAATGAGATTTTGCCAACTTATTTACCGTCCTTATCAGACAAAACACGGGTACATGGGTATTGAAATAACTTAAAGAATCAATGGAAAATTTCAGTCTATAAATTTTTAAAGTAATAAATGAAAGTTCCGACTGCTGTATTCGAGGTCATTTATTCCATTTGACTACTATGTTGTATTTATGTTTGGCTTATTTTACACTCATCATCCACCGTACTGAACCATATTGGCGAGCCGGAACTCCTTTTTCTTTTGTCGCTGAACAAAGAGTTTTTATCCTTCACTGAAATATTTCTGCTCACGATTAAATGTATTATCCGTGTATCTGTTAAATAGAAAATAAGGTTTGTAGACTTAAAAATAGATTGAAAAAACTTGAATTCATAACGGAGTAAATTATTCTGTCGCTTATGCTTTGCTGTTTTCGGTACCCTCAGTGCTTTGATCTAATGTCTTGAAGTAATTACTCCTCCAATTATTTCCAAATAAGAACAGCAACTTCAGTTTTATTGAAAGAGAAATACTACAAGAGTTATCTTAATTTATCTGACTAATAGCTATATTGATTACAAGTAGTAATTTCTATTGGAGCATATCCAAAACTGTTTTAGTAACAACCTATATGTATATACTAACATCAAAGTAAATGATGCTTTGATACAAAAACGTGACAAGTTTATGACTTTAACCTCTTTTGCTAAATGACAAGTCGATCATTGAGTTATTTTTAAATTACGAGAACAAACAATTTTTTTCATCATTTATTTTTAGAAAAAAAAGAGTTTTTCAACAACAACATTTATTTCAAGTAATATTTGTTACCAGTCGGGCAGGTAAACATTTAGTAGAGAAGTAAAATAACAAGTTTTGAAAGATTTGCAGCTATAAATTGGTATATTTGTCTGTTTGTTGACTATACTTTAGACTAAGAATTATATCTCGGCTATAACGAATTGATATAATTTAAAATTTAAATATTTTAGTTTACCGATTCTTTGCCGTATGTACATGTACTTCATATTTACTCTATATATATTCAATTTGTGAAAAAAATGACTTCATTATTTGTACTGGTGGCATATAGGTCCAATTGGACGGGTGATTTTTCTTGTCATTGTGTGTCATTTTATTGTTATACGTATACTAGTACTCATTTACATGTCATAATTATAAATAATATCTTATGTTATACCAAAGTGCCATAAGAATGGTCTATGTTAATTTCAGTTAAAGCATTTTTAACTTTACGCATGCAAGAACCTTTAATATGTTCTGAGGGAAATTATCATTCCATTTTTAACATAATTCATGTTCGTAGAATAAGATATTTTCGATATATAATAATATATGAAATCAACGTGAAATCCCATTAAAAACTGATATGGCATTTTGCACAATTCTAAAAAAAACGCATTATTTTACAATGTGGAAATAAGCAGATCGCACACCAATTAATACCAAGAATGAATCATGTGTAAAACAAGACATGACATTTTGAGCAGTGAAAAATGGTTTATTTATTTATTTAACTATTAAATACTGTAAGTATAGTCAAATAGATTTTAGATTTTATTCAAGTAAATTCCAGAAGGTCATAGACCCATGAGGACAATATATTTACAAG
Organism: Ruditapes philippinarum; assembly: GCF_026571515.1. Classification (NCBI taxonomy): domain Eukaryota; kingdom Metazoa; phylum Mollusca; class Bivalvia; order Venerida; family Veneridae; genus Ruditapes; species Ruditapes philippinarum. The sequence continues at coordinate 80,243 of NW_026865269.1, forward strand.
TAATCGACATATTAACATAAATGAATACATGCATAAAGAAATCAGCAGTTAAGTACATGATAAATATTTAACATTATTATCTGCTTCAATATATCCGAAGTAAATGTTAGCATACAAATATTTTATTTCTATATAAAGCAATGCCAACATTAATTATAAATTTTTTCTTAATACAATAACATGTGATAATTTTATATAATTCACTAGCACAAATAGAATAGTAGCAAAATGTGTGATCGTCGTATCTAAATATAATTTCGGTAACTGCTACCAGATGAGCTTTGTCAAAATATAATATTAAGGAAGCCTCTATAAAATCAATCCGTAGATCATAGTTACCTCTATCTTGACGTTCGAAAGTATCAAGATAAAGTGTGAAAGATCCATAGAAAACATATTACAAAGTATACTCAATATCAAAAAATTTTAAAATGATTTTTATGTGAAGGAAAATGAAGTCTTTGTTACAAAAACGAAACACAAGACTTCTGATAGCAAATATGATGATCGTTAAAATACAAAAACGGTTTGATAGTTAATTAATAAACCTTTGTATGTGAGATTCAAATAATAACAATGATTAATGCATGATACAATTCATGTCTGAATATTAAAAAGTATGCTTGTTCTTATTTCGAAAGCTTTATTAACAAAAATACTCAGATTTCTTATTATTTTCAAGTTCTTCAGAATTAAATAGTTCTGTTTTTTTTAACATATTTGGACGTCTCCAATAATAACAAGATATATACTTCTTTCGTATGAGATTATACATTTCACATTCTAAAACAAAATGATATTCATCTTCTATGACATTGCATTATAACATATTCTTTCATTCAAAGGAGTGCATGTAGGTTTCGTCCATCTTCCCATTTCTATATTCAATCTATGAGACGATACCCTTAATTTTGGAAATACATATGCGATACTTTCTAATGTTAATTAAGCTTAAGTATGGCTGTAGTTGAAAAATTTGAAATGCACCTATAAAAAATAGCTCTACTAGAATTTTGAAAGTCTACTATCCAATTCTGTAAAAATTGATCTTTAATTCTTTGCTGCACTAGATTAAAAAATACGTTTGTGTTTTTCCAACAAGTTTGAAAAAGCCATGCATCATAAAAACCAAGATTACTAAGTAAATTTCTTACAAGAGAACACCAGTTTTTGTGATTAGGATTATTGTCTATATCTTCTTTTAAAACATAAGGTACACTTTTTCTAACATATTTATTATCATTTAGATTCACAATTTTTAAGCAGAATTTAATTATGTTGAAATATCTTATATTTTTGAAAAGAAAGCCTACCCAGTTCACCATAAATGAAATCGTTTTGAGTCGTTTTTTAACACCTAACATATTTTTACAGAACTGCATGTGCAACCTTTCAATAGATTTCCCAGGTATAAAACCCCAAAACCTCGGAACTATAATTAAGAATAGGAGAAACAAGTTTGTCAAAAAAGTTCTAACCTATGTTTAACAGATATATCTGTAAATTTAAAATAAATACTTATTCATTCTAAAATATTGCCTTTGTGGCCTGTCCAGCAAGCGTACTTTGAAGCTTCAGAGAAAGAACCACCGGTTTGTAAAAACAATACCCAAGTAAGTGAACTTACTAACAATTTTAACAGGCATTACCATTATAACTAAACGAAATATTACTTTGTAAACGGCCACCTTTGCGGAAAATCATGACTTTAACGTTTTTTCTGAATTAACAACAAGTTTCCACTTTGCAACAATATTCGTATAATAATGTATCTAAACTATTTTGTAATTCAATACAACTATTTGCAAATATAACAATATCATCTGCATATAAGATTTAAAAACATTTAAACATGTAACGTCGATGCCTTCAAAACCTTTATCAATAAATATATCTTCTAAATCAATTAAGAAAACATTGCGAAGAGAAAGGGAGACAAACACTCTTTCCTTGTCGTAACACCTAACATACATTGAAATTGCTCACTTATTTGGTTATAATACTTAACTCTAGATTTAACAGCTGAATACATAGATATAATGATGTTTAACATGTTTCCACGAATACCTAACTTAATCATTTTCAACCATAAATTATCTCTGACAACATAATCAAAGGCTTTACTAAAATCAATAAATGCACAAAAAAGTTGTTTCCCGTTATTTAACATATGACTAATAAGACCATATGCATGTATTAAGATATTAAGTACATGTTACAGTTTAATTTAAGAAGTCCCTTTTTTATCATACATTTCTGTAAATATGTTGCTTTAATGTTAATTTTATGTATTTTACTAAAGTATTATATATTTAACATCATGATATCAAACAAGTTAATGGTTCGTTGCCCGTGTCATATATATAATATAAGCAATATTACATACATCACTTGTTTTAATATACATTCCACCACTGAAGAAATCAGTAAATACAATTTTATTAATGGTTGACAGAATTTTGATAATATATATCTCACGTTTTGTTTTTTATTTAAATATAAATTTAGGCGCTTTATAAGGAAAAGGTCTGAATTTCAAAATGTTGACAACATTTCTTGTAAACTATGTTTCGATTTTACTCGTCGTCTTGCCATGCACAATTTTGGGACATATTCGACTGACATATCCCGAAGCAAGAAAATATTCTTTGGATTTTCTGAACATGGTTCAAGCCCCGGCTCCTTGTGGGATGCCAAAAGGTAATCTGTTTCATGTATATAAAATGTTCTTTTTTAAATTAGACAAGTTTATAACTGCATAATTTTATCCCAGTATGTAAAGAAGGAAAAGCGCTTCACTGCACCTTGACGGTTTGCTGACTTTGATTTTTACTTAAATGATGCCCAAAAACGTATACAACTGCAAAAAATATTATACACGGGAAATAGACATTTCCTAAAATATTAATTGATATGTGGTTTTTTTTTTCAATTAAAAAAAAACTAATTGTATATTTCACTTAAATTTTCATGAGGAAAACTAGTTGCATCTATTTATTTATCTATATGCCATCCGTTTGAAAATGTAGTTTATTTCGTTAATATCATTATTGAAAAAATATGTTGCACAATAAATCAATTTTAGAATACCTTGCTAACTAAATCCGAATATCGACAACATTTGTACATCATTTTTATTTTTCAGTTACTAAATTGTAACAAATAGCAGACAATAAATAAAACATTTTAATTCTAAATCATTTCTTCAGTTACAAAGGTAGAACCCCCGGACTTACTGCTTTAAATCTTAATTAGTAGGTTTGACTTGTTATATTGCACTTGCTAGATATCTTAATTATCTAAATTATTAAGACTTAATACGAATTCACTGTGAATAGTCAAAACGGACAGTGACTGTCCAAAGTGTCCGACATCGTTTGTTCCAAAAACGGACAAAGACTAATCATCATCATCATCATCATCATCGCAATCTTCGTAGATCAATTTCAGCTTATCATAATTACCATCATCATCATCATCATCATCATCATCATATAGAACTTTTCACCGTTTTTTTCAGTTGCTCATGTTACAAAATTCGATCTATTACATACATCTTTATGCAAAGAATAATCACGTGTGCTGAAACCTTATTCATATCTATTACAAAAATGTGTAATTTTAAATCTTGGTTATACCCGGACATTTCTATTATTTCAAATCTATACCTTACACATAATGTTATAAAAATACGAACATTTTGAAATATGACAGATAAACACGGTATCACAGTCGGATGTGGTTTACAAACATAAAAGTACATCCTTAATAATCTTAGTGTAAAAAGTATATTTATTCTCTACAATAATGTTATTCAACATTGTATTAGTCTTTTTAGAATAACTTATAAATATGTGATTATCATATATCTATATCGTTTCCCAGTAAGTTTTAATTAATTAATTAATTAATTAATTGACTACGGAGAGTCACAAATACATACAAATGTACCAAAATACGGTTAAGAACCCAAATAATTACAATGACAGAGAAATATCAAAAGTTTCCAGTACCTTCAAAACACGATGTCTGAGTTATTAAAAGATTTGACCGGGGCCATCATTCGGATTTGTCCCCTGTCCCCTTATGAGACTGCGTGGATGTGCAGACTGGCACGGCTCTATACTGATGCCGAATGCTAATCATGTATTCTAGGCTTAATGAGGGTCCATCCGCCCTTTTCAGGCACTGAGAGTACGGACCCCGAGAATGCTAACCCGTTCAGCTTTTAACAATTTAAGGGTTAAGTCCGATCATCAGTGCGGTGCGTGTGTCTTTACTCTATGTTTGCCTCTTTAACTTGTGAAAGATTTCAGATGAAGCTACAAAATTATAGCTAAAATTCGAGTCGTTAGAATCTGAAACAAGACAGTTTACAGACTAATAATGGTAAATCATCATAATGATCAGTTATTATATTTACGTCAAGTTCTTAATCTAAGGTCAGCGTTTTATAATGAGACTTATCATTTTTGTATATGCTGAAATGTAAAAGATAAATCACTTTGGTATCGTATTGTTTAAAAATAAGAATCAGCAAGTCAACCTTCTATAATATTCGATACTTTTTATAGTTTTACTTTTATTTTTTTATTTTTTAGATGTGTTCAAAATTATTGTATTACAAAATGAATCAACGAGACTTTCAAATGTCGTGTCATTTGTTAATTATTATCATGGGTCTCTTTTCTTCAATTTCACAAAATAGTATAACACAATATAAATAGGTCAATCTAAGTTTCACAAACAGATCTATACAATAAATCGATATCTTTAAATCAACATTTAATGTTAACAATCATTTAATGAGAGTACGTTTTTTTTTCTTTTTGAATGAAATAGTAGAATTCTATGGTTATAGTTATATTTGTAAAGGGACAAAACAAATATATATCTATTGTCGCATTATTTCGAGTGCAAATCGGGTAAAAATATTATTTCAAAAAAGGACACTATTTTAGTCCATGACTTTGCGAAATATTTCTTTATGTTTTAATGATGAAATGTGAGTCGAAGTTATTTAAGATAATTACGGTCATTTAATCTTGGCGTCTATAAATGAAATAAAACACAATCATGCTTTACGGTGATTGTTGGTAAGCGATACCATCATAAAAGAAAATTGATACTGAAGTTTTCACACCCCTATTGAGAATCCAATAATTCTTTTCATTTAATACAATGTATACATGTGTTTGAAATGATTTCTAAAATATTGTATCACTTATCCGTAGCTTTTTGAATTTTGCGTGAAATATTTCAGCATCGAATAAGATCATTCCAGTACAACTATAAGATTATTGGGCAATATACCATTTAGAAAAAACGACCTTATTTTACTGAGTATTCAGCATTTTACTTAAATTTAACAAGAAACATAAAATAATTAATGGCATTCCATGACAGTTTTTATATTTGTAACCAGGGATAAATATGGAAAACACAGAAAACAAAAGTAAACTTTTTTTTCAGAAATATGTGGAAATGCTCTTCACAAGGCAAAGAAGCAGAAAACCCAAACACGAGATCTTTGTATTCTCCAACCATCCCCATATCCCATGTATATCTGTAATAAAAAAGTTTTGAGTTTTGATAAAAAGCAAAACTTTAAACCTCTTAGCCGAATAACTAAAAATAATGCAGGAATCTCGTAATCATCATAATGGAAAACATTTGTATTAAAAGAATGTTTATTGTTTTCAGGACTCGGACCTATAACTGATTTAAAAACTGGGGAGACGATAACTGTGACATGGCATCAACCCTTTGTGCATGTGGTAAGATCAAGATTTTATTAGTTTACATATTCATTCACCTATTTGGTTCAGGACTTGTTCACATGTATGGATTATTAATTTTGAAATTATGATACGATAGATGATAGAAATAAAAACAATATAAACGAATCTTTTGTGAATAAACATAAATACACGGTTAACACGGCATACTATATTGTAGTAGAGCAGCGTGGAAAAATTGAGAGTTCGCAAGACCGAATGTCCAGCGAGGTATCATATTTTCCACGCTGCGAGTAGCAAAATAGATGACCATCTTGGTCAAAATTGCTCGGACATTGATTCAAATGGCTTTTTGTCTCCCACCACTGATTCGGAATAAATGCAGATTACCGAGAAATTGATATTTTCTAATCCGGTTTTATGGACCAAATGTTTTGAAATTGACACAATACCAGGACAAACAAAAACACAAACAAGCAATAAAACACGTTCTAAGTAAATCTGGAAATTACCACAATTACGGTTTTGAATTTAAATTTCAAAATGTTTATATTAAGCAGCAAGTGGAGTTACAGTTCGGTCATACTGTATAAAAGTGTAGGTTGACTAAAAAAAATATTATCATGAAAGGCACATTATGTCTCAGAAAAAATACATTTTGACTTCATTAGAAAAGACAACATTGTATAAACAGTGATGTTAGATCATTAAAGATACGTGCTGGAGAAAGCAGCGCTAAATGTAAACTTCTTTGTCATAAAAGTTTCAAAAATGTTAACAAAGTAGTATTTTGACTTCTATACAAAATACAAGATCATTATTTCTGTATTGCTAAATAGCAACAACAAGAACAAGATGTTCACGTAATTTGCTAAAACGTAACTTTTAGGAACTATAAATGTACACCAAAATATAAAGCTTTTTAGGAATAAGAAATAAAAGCATTTCTTGGACAATTTGTGCCATTATTCCGACTAAATATATCATTGTTTATATCGTTTCAGGGTGGATTCAGTTTAAGTCTTCTAGATGAAAATGAAAAGACAATTCATAACTTTACAGACGGTTTTGTAATGGAAAATGATCCTACGTATGTAATGTATCAATTAAAACCGCCAACACGGTTTAATTGCCCTTATAATAAAAAAAGGGGGGAGTGAAAATTTTGATTTCTCGAACGCATAATTATTCATTATCTAGCTGAAATTCACAATAATTTAATATCTACCATTTATTCGACCGATTTGGTCTTGATTTTTTTTACAAATATGGAATTTGCAACTTTTGGTCATGGGATACATATCAAATCAACATTTAAATAAAGAGAAGAAATTTTCAAAAAAAAATGAGTTTTACACTATTAATTTTATTGTTAATTTCTCTTTCATATAAATACTTATATAAAATGATAGGACCACAAGTATTTCGATTATTCCACACAACTCGAAAGTCTTGTTGAAACTTTTAAAGAGAATATGTTTTTATTTTTTATTCGCTTATATGTGATTCTATACCAAAGACGTTACATGCATTATATTTTGAAAATGAAATAATATTTCAGAGCATTATGGTACAATATAACACTACCTGACACACCGTGCTATAACTGTAGTATACAAGTTCAGAGACAGGGCAAGGAGTTCCCGGGAACTGTTCCATGTAACAACAATAAAATGCAGTTTTATACATGTGCTGATGTGAATATCAAAAGCAGTATGTGTAAAGTTTTAAAATAAATAAGTTATTCTATATAAAAGGTTTAAGATTCTTTAATATAATTTTTCAAACACACGTGATATTTTAAGATTTTAAATTCGTAAAAAGTACCTAATCGAATAGTTTGGCTTAGTTCTACGTCGCGTGCCTTGCAGCAATGAACTTAAAATGGGTATCAGTCTTAATATTGACAATTTAGTTACTTTATCAATTTCGAGTGCGTTGTTGTAGAATAATACATGTCTGAAGTAAAGGCTAAATGCGCAGACATGTGATTTTAAGAGTTCGCCACCACAAATCTTGCCTTGCTGATCAGATGAGTGCTTAAGACATAGCCTTGTTAAGGTGTGTATGTAAATATGAATGAATCTACATGATTAAATATATATTTTATTTACTTATTTATTTATTTATTTATTTATTTATTTATTTATTTATTTATTTATTTATTTATTTATTCGTTACAGATGTCGATTATGACCGTTGCTCATCTCACGGTACTTTTATTGCCGGATCTTGCCAGTGTGACAGGTTATACACTGGTCATATTTGTCAATATAAAGGTTTGATTTATAATTTTGTATGTACTATAAATCACCTTTAAATGTTTTCTATTTTTATAAGGTTAATATTGCTTTATTTATTTTCTGAAAAATGCCATATATTAGCTATTTTAGTATTGATGTCGGTTTTAACTTCAAAGAGATGAGTAAAAACTTCGGGTCAGTTTTCAAACGGTCCAGAGTAAAATATAATAGTCGTAAAAAGTAATAAAAATACTATAAAAAATTATGAAGTCTTTTCTGATCACCATTTAAGTACAAAGATTTCCTTTGTAAAAGGTCATCACCATTTTAATAATTTTGACATTGACATTAATTTTAGATGAGTGCATTGATGACGCAGACTGTAAAAATGGCGGGAAATGTGAGATTGGCGTCTCGACAACCTACCCGAAAAATCATTGTTACTGTGCTTCCGGTTATTTCGGGAGAACGTGTGAAAAACGTAAAATATCCGTTCTGTAGCTATTCTATATTGTTCACCTTCTTTTAGATATTCCAAAGTGTAGATCTACTGTACTTTTAATAAAATATTAGATCTTACCAAGAAGTATTAAATAACTTCTCGGATAGCTTTTGTTCCCTACCTTTAAAGTTTGCAACGTAGTGTTAGACTATCCTTCATTTATCAGTTGCTCATCATCATCGACTTTTTTCAGAATCATCAGTGACGTCACTTTCCAATCTCGACATGGATGACTACACAATGACGTCAGTAGCGAACTCTGAGTTTAAGATTTACCACAGAATACTTTTAGTAAGATTTTCTTGAAAAAACAAATTCATGCTATTTTTGCGATATATCACGACCTTGCACATATTTATTTTGACGTGACGTCATTTCCGTTATACAATAGGCCTACAATAATAGTCTTAAAGACGTGCTAAATTGTACTGTAGTATTAAACTTAACGTGCGTCAATGAAAAATGATTTTACTGTTAATAGTTCTTATTTTGGATATATATGTGAAAAATACATTATTATGTTTCGTGTAGCGTTTTGAGCGGGTTGAAGGACCGCTTAACCTACACACGCGCAATGTCTTCTACCTATTAACCAGATGACAGAATTAATCAGTTTTCTTTTGATGACTAAAAACAATTATACTCCAATTTAACTCTGAACGCCTGAAATTTATCATAACTTTGTATCTTGATGCCTAACTAAATACATTGTTTTTGTAACAAACAAGAACTTCAATGAGTTAGAAGTCATGGCTAGAGTGAAGACAGTGTCCTGGGTAGGCGTCGGCTGGAAACCAACGAGTAAGATTTATGTTATTATGTATATAATATAATTGCATATGTTACTATAATTAGTAATAAAAATGCGTTTCTTTTTTCTGAATATGACATGCGAAAATCCCGTATTTGAGCAAGTGTGCCAATAAGCCATATTGGCACACTTGCCAAGTCTGCCAAAATCCCATATTGAGGTTATGTCCGGTCATCAAGCAACTATTGTCCAGTAACGTCAGGACGTCCGCGCATATACACGTTACGTAATTGACAACCGCATCGCAAAAAAATGGCCGTCGAGAATCGCTTGATGGATTAAGATAGTATAATCGAAGAACAAGGACAGCCAGCTGACACTTATGCTTTTGTGGAAACATTATGCAATAAACAGGTCATGAGGCAGCATATTGGCACACTTGGTTCAAATTTGCGCTCGGACAAATAAGTCACCAAGTGTGCCAATATGGATTAAAGGCACACTCGCCCCATGTAATAACCTCTACCTAATAATATAATATGTTAAACAAACTGGAAAGATATATTTTTCGTGCTTGAGTCCGTATTTACATTGCATTATTTGCAACATAAACAGTTCCAAGGGAGCATTTAGCATGACAGGGTGTATGGCCTTATATGACAATGTTGAAACGCTTGGCATAAGTTTACATATTGCTAAACAGTTCAGTTCGATAAAATGTGTTACTTTTTTAATTTTTAAAGCGACTTAGGTCATGCATTTTTTTAAAACTGAGATTTACAATTATTAATAAACATTTGTTTTCTTTGTGGGTATGTGTTACTTATGTATTTTTAGTCTGAATATGTTTTTTTACCATATTTGTTCATTTTGAGCAGAATGTTCTCTATTTCTGATATCACTACGTTTGCCTGTTTTTTTTATTATTATTTAGATTTACTAAGTGGGTGTAAGAATATGCTCCCGTTGCTTCTTCCATTCCCGGATAAGCCAGAAGGTTCATGTAACGAACAATTCCCGGGCAACAGTTCTACAAGCGGTGGTGAGAAAATCAAGAGCATTTGAATTTATGAAATTTTGTGATTATAATGATTAAAGAATGACATAGTTTTGTACACTACGGTCTTATCAAGATGTTTTTTTTTCTCTTTTTATGTTTTCATTTATTAACACTTCTTAAAATTGTTTTATCTCATGATATGTTGAAAGTTGCCTACAAGACCACTTAAATTAGCCATGCATATAGATATAGTACCAATAAAGAATATCGTTGAACAGGTAATAGTCCGTTACTGTTTTTATATACAAAGTCAGTAAGCAAACATACAGTATTTGTATTGTTATTTTAAGTGCCGGTCACTGGCATGGACTGTATGGATCTTGTGGTTGGTACGGCTAGGGGAAGTTATTCACGCATTGCCGATTACTACACTCGCGATCGATCCGCGCCAAGGTTCGATTCTTTCTATGGCGGTGAAGACAGTCTAACAGCAGCTATCGGAGACGAAGTGGATGGTTACACTCGAATTCTTTTCCGGCGCAAACTTCAAGGTAGAGTAAAGATTTAGTTCATTGGGCTTTGATAACTTTTCGTTAAAAAAGGAAAAAAATATTTGTTAACACTTTGACTTCACGTTAGCAGATAAATATAGTTCAAGATTATTACGAATAGTTTATTTCAACAGCGTCAGACGTTGCTGACTATGATATAACTAATTCCACTATGCACGTGAGTTGGGCACGTGGTCAGAAGGAGACTGCACGTGTGGACTATCCGGGTACTTCGCCATCATTACCTTATTACTACAACAAAGATGACCTGAAGAAACATGACAGAGATGGCGCCACCTTCATGAACAGGGGGTTCTTCAGGATTAATTTTTACGGTATGTGTGTGTAACATATATTTCGTGATAGAACTATTCAACTTTCCAATAGACATGACAAACCAATATCGAAAATATGTATAGACACAATCTGTCGTCTGTTGAAATAATTTTAATCATAACAGTTTTATTTAATTCATTGCACAATTGAAGAGAGCGATAAGATGTCTGCCTCTCATTCAAGGGATAATGGGTTTGAGATCTTACTACGGCCATAATAATGTTTTGTCATGATTTAACTACTGGTCATTCAAGAAACGGTCTCGAGTCAAACTAATACATGCTTAAAAGATAAAATAAATACAATCAAACTAAACTAAAAGGGTATACCGCTGATAAAACTTAGAGAAAATTATTGTGCCAATATACATGTACAGATACAGTAATTAAAGCAATGATATTCTATTACATGTCTAGTATACTATTTTCAGATTGTGATTCTGTAAACTGCAAAAAGTCGTCGTCTGCTGATTCGTCAAAGTTATCATTGATCAGGAACGTCTGGTGGTTCCTAGTAGTTTTGATCCCAATGGTTCCATTTATCTGGAGTATCTAACGATAGTGCTTGTAAAAGTGTGACGAAACTGTATTACAGACGTTTCTAGAATAGTTATCTTTTTTATTCGTCTATATCAAACGATTTATAATAAATAGAGGATATTCAAGTTTTTTCTCTTAATACAGGATTAACTTTCATCGAGTGGTATGAAAAGAAATAGATCATGAATGGCGGTAGCCACGAGTAAAATATGATAATTTTCATACCACAAGATGAAATATATCCTGTAAATATAGAAAAAAAACTTTTTATTTTGAAAGTACGATTTGAAAGAATTTCTGTTAAATTTTGTGTACTGGCAGAATTTGGAAAAAGAAGTTCGGCTAAGCACAATGGAAAATACGGAAAATATGTTTCACTGCAGTGAAAAATAAATGTTTACAGTGAAAATTCGGAAAATGAAAATACGCATTTTATTTCATCAATATTTCATTTAATAGTATATAATTAATATTATATCTGATGTAAGTATAGCAAATTGTTTCCAATATTTGAAATATTGTATTTTACCATGCTTGAATGTAAATAGTATATATTAGAAATAAAGATTTTATATATCGGATCAAAATGTGAAAATTATTCAAAGCGCCGTTCTACAAATTGTGGCAAATTATAAGTCGTTCTTATATTTCAAGCAATTTCAGAAAGGTTAAATCTTCAAAGGTGAAGTTGATAACGATTTGTTTTCGGATTATCATTGATATCAGCGATATGTATTTATATGTTTAATAATTTTACAGCCTCTGTCCTTGTTTCTTGTTTACTAGAATATCGTCTTAAACATATCTGAATTCAATTCTTTATTCATTATACACTTTTTTTTTATATTTTACATTGTATAAAAGTTACTGTTGCTTCTCGCGTTGACGTCGTTTTTTAATGAGTGACGCCAACGTTATTGACATAACAAATAGTTGACGTCACAGACATGTACTCAAACCGATTCGTTCTCTCACATCTAATTTCGTATTATGACTCCAACTTTAAATTCTTATATCTTTACACCATTTTATTATTGATAGAATAAGCCTAAACTTAAGAAATGACTTAGGTAATGCCTGTTTAAATTACTGGAGGTCCTTATTGGTGTCTGAACAAGCGAATGGGTTTAAATAACTCTTGAACAAACTTACAGATGAATGAAGTAAACTCATTTAAATACAACTCTTTAATGGAACAGACCTTCAAAAAAATTAAATATTTGTCAATCTAAGACACAAATATTATTGGCTATAACAATCACACAAACTATTTAAAGTTCGTCAAATAAATTATTAAAGTCTAATAAGATGACGATGAATTTTTCTGAGCTAATCTTGCAGTTACAAGTATTTGGTCACCATTTAAAAACTCGTGATTCAAGAGATCACGTGCCGTTCCTCTGTGGCTTGCGTCAACTACGAGACACGTGTCTATAAAAGATTTTAGTCCATCCGATAATTGGTCATACTTATTTATACTGGGTCTACCATTTCTTTTTATAAGTTTCATAGCACGTGCTCCTTCCTCATGTATATATGGTGGTTCTCCGTCAATTATTTCTATCAGTGTTATACCATAGCTCCAAATATCTATCTTATAATCATAAGGTCTCCTGAAATAAATAAGAGCGGTTACACAGTTAGAAATATAGATAATATAATGTTTGGCAATAGTTTTCGCTCCCCTATAAAATTAAACACGAAAGTAACATTTCAGCTTCCCCACTCTATAAGAAAGACTTATTGAAGTCACCCGAGGTGTTCCGAGTGAACTAAATGTTTAAGTTAAGAGAATATCTTTTTTTCTGCAATACGTCTGCATGCTCCTATTAAAACATTACTTAAGAACGCTTGGTGGTTAATACAAATTCTAAAAAAACGTTTTCATTCGATACTATTTTCTCTTTTTTGTTTGTATGTTGCTTTATTTTCTTTTGTTTATATTTTTTTATATCATTTTGTTTATCATAATTCAATATTCAAATTTATATTAATTGAAACACAAATTTTAAAAGGCATGGAAACAAGATATTTACCATAAATTATGATTGAACAATTGTTAAAATGTTTTGTAAATACATGTCTATCCAGATTGTAGTGAAATGAGACAGGAAAAGCCTATCTATATATAACGAAAATGTCTGCAATATATTTACTTACCTAGCTACAACTTCCGGTGCCATATAGCACGGTGAGACAACTAGGTCGTTCTTCTTGGCATTTTCATCATATATGTAGCTGGTACCAAAATCTGTTATCTTTACTCTCCCATGTACATCCACCAACACATTGTTGCTTTTGATATCTCTATGAACTATGTTTTCTTTATGGAGATAGTCCAAACCTTTCACACATTGACTAGATATAAAACATATATGTCCTTCTTCTAACGATACATTTCTTACAATCTTCCTCAGTGAACACCCATTCACGTACTCCATGACAAGCCAGAATTTCTTTACAGCTTCCACATAAATCGCATCTAGAGCAATGACAACATTTTCATGGTAAATTTTCTTCATTATGTTGACCTCGTTAGCCAACACTGTGAATGGCTGTTTTTTAACCTCCATTATCTTTATGGCAACCATACACCCGTTTAGCTTCGCCTTGGCTAAGACCACGTGACCGAAAGCTCTGTAAATATAGCAAAAGTGAAAAAGTTTACTAGAAATACATTTGGTGCATGTTTAATATAAATGAATTTACAAAATAGCAAAGTGCAAAATATGAGCGTAAGTAAATCGTGAGAGTAACATCTTATGAAAAATATGTGATCAAATTCTCTATGAACTACTCTTGATGTATAAGTCTCACTTCAGACAAATTTTGTACATCCTCTTGACATTAAACATTATACCATCAGACAAACAATATGTCCTCGACATTGATACATCACCCAACAGGCGAATTATATGTCTTTGACATTGTTATATTAACGAAAAAACGAACAATATATCCTTGACATTTATAAATCAGCACAACAAACTAACAATATGTCCCTGACATCGATATATCACCCAACAGACGAACTATATGTCCTTGGAATTGACACATCTTCACAGAACAATTACTGTATGTCATATTGACATGTATCAACCGACATTCCTTGACATTAATAATGTATCACCCAACAGACGAACAATACGCCCCTGACATTTACACATCACCACAACAAACAAACTATACTAGTATGTCCTTGACTTTGATATTTCACCCAAAGATGAACTATACCTCTTTGTCATTTATACATCACACTCTTATATAGCAGAAACTGAGAGAAAAAAGTCGTGTCAGGCATACATGTTATAATAAAAATACTTAAATACTAACCCGGAGTCAATAAGCTTTATTGGAGAATATCTTTGTTTGGGGTCATCACCATTTGACAAATTTCCTAACAAGAAAAAATAATAAATCATATAACAAAAATATGAGTAAACAAAGAAAATATTTATTTAAGCTACACCAAAATATCATTTATTGTAATCACGGATTTTGTTTGCTCCGTAAGTAAAAACATATCGCGTTTAAATGATTCAAAATGATTTATTTCAGACACGGAATGAACAATTCGAGGGAAAATAAAAAATAAAAAATAATGACACAACTGAAAAAATTTTATATTATTAACCTTTTCCTATTTATTGTTTTATTACTTAAATTTTTGATATAACATGTCGAAGCTTTGGCTGTCACGTCTTTTTAAATTTTATTTTAAAACGATAGGTGAAGTTATACTTTTTAAAACAATATTGAATAATATGTTTCTTAAATATTTACTTAAAACTATATATATAAATGTAGACATATGCAAAACATTCACCATAAAATGTATTCAAATATGGATAATTCATTATAAGGGCCTGTCAAGAGTGTTTATAAAAATGACTTGGATTACTTCGATACCTTATTAAGTTAATGATTCATTTTAATTAGAAATGAATTGAATTGCATAGCAATCAATAGACAACAAAATTTATAAATATACTGTTATTGCGCAAAAGTCTTGCTAATTAAGAAAGTAAATGGACCAATAAATTTAAAATATTATTTTTAACTAAATAAAAAAATATTTTATTGTTTATAATCTACTCTTGTATATGGTGGCATATTTCTGCCACCAGATAACCATAAAACTTACTACGAGTAGTTAATTAAGAGGTTAACTAGTTACGTTAACCCCTTTATTTAACTAGTTAGTTATGTGGTTAACATAACATGTTTAGGAATACATGTATATATACATTCACATGTATACATTTATATACATGTATAACTAACAGTGTATAATTTTAACAACAAGAGTTTCTATTGAGTCTTCAAAAACAATAGACAAGATTTTTATTATATGATCTAAAAATAGCTGCAATCTCATTGGTCCAAACAGTAGTCAACAGAACTTTTTATAAAATCATATTCACTGGGTGTAGTATCATATTCACTGGCTGAAATGGATTTTCCCAGTCTAAAAATAGATTGAGACTCATATTCAATGACCATACACCGTAGACTGTAAATAACGCGTGTTAATTAAAAAATAAGTGTTGCGTTTTGTTCTTCATGGCATATTTCTCGATTAAAATATCATCACTTTACTATTTCATTTAAAGGCTACATCGCAATGATGAGTATAGACTTGAATTACTTTTGTATGCGCAGCGTTCGAGAAGTCGCTGCACGCCTAACACGTGAGTCTTTTTTCCCGCACTTCAACAAGGCAAAATTTGTACATGTATATAAGGTTGTACTTTTTGTGGTTTTTTTTTCAATTCTTAAGGCAGCACACCACACTAAATGAAGCCACTGCTTCGAATGGCCAGGGAGGATTTCATGGATATAGTGACTATTGTGGATTTAAATGACTGGTTGTCTTTAAAATGCATTTTCAGCATGAAATTTGTTTTTGTGACATGTAATATGATCATTGGCAAATTCGAAAACATGGTTAGAAATCACATGCTGATAATTATAGATGTCAAGGCCGCCATTGTTTGTAAACATTGCTTTTAAACAGCATGCTCGGTGAAAACAAGTAATTTTACAGGGGGGTACAAACTTTCAGCAATAGCAAAAAATCTACAAGGTCAAGCACCTATTTCTTTGTGAGATTTTGCATGTATAGGGAGTTGCTAAAGCAGTGACAGAGTTTCTGTAGCCCGTATATTTGCAGGTGTTTTTTGACAGAGGGACGAAAAATGTTGTTTTGGGTCTCGGACCACTATAGATTTTTGGCTTTTACGAAATGAATTTGAATTATTTTTTAATGCCTGACTGTTGCACATGGGATGATTTTATCAAAGATTTGCAATGTTATGACATATATGTTCTTAACAAAATGTGTTTTCTTTTTCCAGGTTGTGTAGTTTGGGATCAGATTTATCAGACATATTGCTTGTAGGACATTGACGGCAGAAACTTGAAATTTAGTGTGGCGTGCTACCTTAGCATTTTCATATAATTAAACAATTATTGACAAGTGAGCCATTGTATATGAAGTGATATCGCCTCGGTCAATATGTCATCTGCCGGTGAATATCACATCATATTCAATGGCTAACTAGTCAATAATTATTGTATAATATCACACACTTGCTTGGTGAGAGGTTAAAGGTACATACCTTTGCTTGTATTTGAGAAGATTTCTCCTTTAAAACTGTCTTGTTATCTAACTCTGTCACATGGCTGAAATATAAAACGTTATAACTGTTTGACACATTACAGATTACACATGTATTTTCTTTAAATTTAAATAAAAATGATTTACTTATACAAGCTTTCAAGATTCGTGCAGTACTTAAATGCCTATTAAGCCCCCAAAATGCCTCATAATCGTTTCTTTATTATTTTCTTTATTAATATGATTTTAATCCATTATTAAAATGTTACTAAACACATGTGTACACATGTTTAAAGAAGAAATAATTATTTCTGGGACATAATGTGCCTTTGAAGATTGTATTAAAAGTCATGACTCATTTAGGCCTATGACAGGTAAAACAAACGAACATATAGAAAGAAACAGTCAACACGAAGTTTTGTCTATATAAACAATATATAATTCACAAACAAAAAGTCTGTATAATACAGAATTATATAAAAATGCATTGAATGCATAGAGTTTTTCTCATTACCTTGTATGTAAAGTTGATCGACGGTAAACACTGAGAATTCCGAACATCGAATCATCGTCATCATTGGCGTACAAGGCCGGTAATTCTGAAAGTAATAACAAAAGGTTTTTAAACAAAATGTGCGGCTTTTTTTTCCCTTGAAATTATAATTTGACGACCCAGTGTTTGCAAAAGAATCAAACTTAGTTAAAGTATTAAAAATTTTTGAAGCCCGTGTCACGACAAAACAACATAGTGGGGTTTTTGCGACCAGATGGATTAAGACCAGCCTGCCGCAATCTGCGCAGTTGATTCAGGAATCCATGCTGTTTCGCTAGCAGTTTCTTTTACTTGTTATAGGGTCTGTAGGCGAACATCATGAATCCTGATCAGACTGCGCGGAAGCGCAGGCTGGTCTGCATACATGCTGGTCGCAAACCCATTATGTTGGTTTTGTCATGACACGGCTCATTAATATGTTAATTTCATGCAGGGCTCTCGTTAGCATTTTAAGACAGGGACCAGGGTCCATGCATTTGGGGTGCCTATTTTGCGTGATTTTCAGATATTTTTCATTCAAGGGGAAATATGCTGTTGTCATGAAATATTTTGGTTTTTTCCATTGAAAAGATTTAACTTAAAAACGCGATGCCTGATCTATGGCCATTAAATATTATTTTAAATGGGGCAATTTTTTTCAGTTTTAGGGGGAAACACACTATTTAAATGGGGGAATTGGACCCATATTCGGGCCCCAAATTTTATCAAACGAGAGCCCTGTCATGTACGTAATAAATCCAAGTTAGTCGCTTTAAGTTAAGAAATATAGCACTTATGCAGTGGATCCGTGAACTTGTTTGTTTTACCCGCCGAAACCTGCATCTGTAACAAAGTCATTTTTCATTTTAATTTAACTGATTGTCAGCAGTTTAACCCGTATTATTTATAAAAAAAAACATGTTTGCCATAAAAAAGCAACTAAAATAGGCATTTTATGTTTACTGTATGTATCACGCAAATAACATACTCTTTTCTTAATAAAAAGTACACAGTATTGTAAGCTTTGTGATACAAATATATATTGATGATCATATATATCACACGCTCAGTTCTATACATTGAAAAGCAAAGTTTCGCGTATCTTGAAATATTTAATTTTTCACACAAATATGTTGGTGAAATATATTTCATATAAAATCAAACATTAACAAATATTCTCTGTTAATTTACCTATTTTACCGCCTCTGTCCATGTTCCTAGATTACAAGAATGTCGCGTTTTAACATCTCTAAATTTAATTCTTCATCCATTAAACAGTTTTTATGATTTTTAATGTGACTTAAAAGATACTGCTGCCTTGAGCATAAACGTCGTTTCTAATGAATGGTGCTAACGTCACTGACATCATATATATCTGACGTCATAAGAACGTTCCCCAAATTTGAATTTCGTACTCAAAACCGTAAACCGTTCTAACTATACCTAGTTGTCTAATTTATTCACTGGTATTTTAAAACACAGGACAAATGCCCCTTTTGATCAAAAATCTGTTTCAAATGAAGGATGATAATCGATTTTTTAAAAATGATAGACCCATTTTAACTGATAATTTATATATCCCCTTTTTTTTTTTTTAATTTGCCCCCTCCTTCTTTTTTTCGCCTTATAATACTAATAATACTATCATAAGAAAGAAGATATAAACAGAGGCAAACATTCAAAATACTTATGGGTTTTATTATACAATTATTGACTAGTGAGCCATTTAATATGAAGTGATATTCACCGGCAGATGACATATTGACCGAGGCTAAGAAATAAAAAAATCACAAATAGTACAATCTTATATACATGTACAAATTTTGCCTCGTTGAAGCGCGGGAAAAAAGACGCACGTGTTAGGCGTGCAACAACTTCGCGAACGCTGCGCATAAAAAGTAATTCAAGTTTATACTCATCATTGCCGTGTAGCCTTTAAGTAAAATAGTAAAGTAATGATATTTTAATAGAGAAATATGCCATAAAGAACAAAAAGCAACAATTATTTTTTAAGTAACACGCGTATTTAACAGTCTACGGTGTATGATCATTGAATATGAGTCTCAATCTATTTTTAGACTGGGAAAATCCAATTCAGCCAGTGAATATGATACTACACCCAGTAAATATGATTTTATAAAAAGTTCTGTTGACTACTGTTTGAACCAATGAGATTGCAGCTATATTTAGATCATATAATAATGTGTTTTAAAAGGCTGTCTGAATGTGTTTTTACAATAATAATACTTATTTTCGTACACGAAATATCATTTAATCATTAAAACAAAGAGGAGTTAAATTATGTGTTCTTACAACACCAGCTCTATTAATTGATAAATATTTTCTTTAACATGAAGTGCTGTGTAGCGCGTATTTAAATATTCTTGTAGACTTACCGAATCTTTCTCTATATAGTGTCGTCGAGAGAAATAATTTCGATGTTGTCTTGGTCAGTTTTGCAAATACATTGTTGTTTTTTCCAAGACAAAAATATCATTATAATCTAAATGTAAAATTGATTTTATTGTTAAGACGATTTTCATAAACATTATGTACTTAAACAGTAATCTTGCACGTACTAAACAGTAACCTTGCATGTACTAGACAGTAATCTTGCATTTACTAAACAGTTAGTATGCATGTATTAAACAGTAATCATGCATGAACTTAACAGTAATCATGCATGTATTTAACAGCTATCATGCATATACTAATCATTATTTTATGCTTTTCAGTGGATTACTGATTTATCCGTGAAAATTATATTTGGTAATTTCACAGTGAAAATTATCAAAATATAATTTCACTTTTTTCAATGACGAAACTACTTTTTTAAGATTTTCCACATGTGGTGCCTCAATTTTATTTTTGCTGACAATTCTGACAATGTCAGGCTGTTTAAAGAAAAAGCAAAGCTGAAATTGATAAATACCTTAAACGTCAAAAGTAATAAAAAGAAGAAAACTTACTTCTATTCATTCAAATTCCAATCACCAAATTTCGTCTCTAAATTTTTTGTTTCATTTTTACAGTCTGAAAAATACATTCCTTCCACATGCAAACTGCTCTTGATGACATTTGGGCATATTAAAGTATCCTACGAGTAATAACTGCCGTATGCTTTATGAAAAATTGAAAAGCAATGACAGCTACAGCTCGTAGAACAAGTAAACCACCCAGCATTCCGAGCAAGTTCCAAGTCTTCCATTTTCATAGCTGCTTTTTTCATGTTTTCACATCTGTCAACAATTATTTTTTGTCTGTTTCAATCCTCAAATATGTTTTCTTTCTTTTAAAAAGGTGTATGACTAACAATTCCAAATGATATCCCTCTGAATCAAACACAATTATTTCCTCCCGTGAAATACACAACTTTAAAAAATGGCTGCCGCTTACATTTAACAAAGCCAGGTCTAATATAAATTCGCAGTAAGTAACAGAAATATGGATGGATGGTTGGAATTTTCTCCTACACGAATTGTTTGTTTTTATTATTAAAACAAGCGATCATTCATATCTTTTAAACAAAATAAATAATATCACTGTCATTTAATGTTGATTGTCGGACTTATTTTTCAGCTCAAGACTTCTTGTTTTTAATGAGAAATTCGCACGAAATGAGGCTCTCAATGGGGAAACAGATTTTAATATTTATGTTAATATTATGGAAATTTCGTTTAAACTTGTTTTTTAGCATAAAATAAAAAGAAAATTTGTTTGTTTGTTGTGTAAGATGTAATTTTATTTCATCTCGTGAACTTTAAAAACAGTATTCTCACTCGTGGCTACGCCACTCGTGAGAATACTGTTTTTAAAGCCCACTCGATGAAATAAAATTTCATCTTACACACAAACAAACAAATATCCTCTATGTAATCTTGCATGTACTGAACAGTAATCTTGCATGTACTAAACAGTAATCTTGCATGTACTATTTGTACTAAACAGTAATCATGCATACACTAAACAGTAGAAGTGCATGTACTTATTAGTTATCATATACATGCATATACTAAACAGTCATCGTGCATGTACTTCACAGTAATCATGCATATTCTAAACAGTAATCATGCACATACAGTAATGATACATGTACAAAATAGTAATCATGCATATACTAAACAGTAATCATAAATGTACTTAATAGTAACCATACATATTCTCAGCAGTATTCATGCAAATACTTAACAGTTATTATGCATGTACTAAATAGTAATCATGTACATGTATATACTACACTGTAAGCATGCATGTACTAAACAGTACCTATATTTGAGCCGCGTCACGGCAAAACCAACATAGTGCGTTTGCGACCAGCATGAATCCAGACCAGCCTGCGCGGAAGCGCAGGCTGATCAGGATCCATGCTGTTCGCTACAAGTTTCTTTACTTGTAATAGGGTTGGTAAGCGAACAGTATGGGTCCCGATCAGACTACGCGGATGCGCAGGCTGGTCTGGATCAATGCTGGTCGCAAACCCATTATGTAGGTTTTGTCATGGCACTGCTCATTTATCATTTACAACAAATACACAATAATATTGATAACATATTTTATTACTTATGTGCCGTTTCCTGGAGTTCGAACCCCCCGACTGATCAGGATCTTGTGGTTGGTACGGCTATGAGTTTTTATTCATGCATTGCTGACTACTACACTCGCGATAGATCCGAGCCAAGGTTCGATTCTTTCTCTGGCGGTGACGACAGTCTAACGGCAGCTATCGGATGCGAAGTGTTTGGTTACACTCGAATTCTTTGCCGGGGGAAATTTAAAGGTAGGGTAGAGATTTGGTTCATTTGACCTTGATTATATCTTGTTGAAAAAAGGGAATAAATTATTTGTTATTGTTTTGATTTCACGTAGGCACACAAATATAGTTCAAGATTATTATGAATAGTTTATTTCAACAGCGTCAGACGTTGCCGACTATGACGTAACTAATTCCACTATGCACGTGAGTTGGGCACGTTGTCAGAAGGAGACTGCACGTGTGGACTATCCGGGTACTTCGCCATCATTACCTTATTACTACAACAAAGATGACCTAAAGA